>NC_059195.1:1186497-1201455 GCF_020615455.1 Coregonus clupeaformis
ATATATGTTGAGGAGAACTAGTCTAGGGCCCTATAAAATACACGTTGAGGAGAACTAGTCTAGGGCCCTATAAAATACACGTTGAGGAGAACTATTCTAGGGCCCTATAAAATACACGTTGAGGAGAACTAGTCTAGGGCTTTATAAAATATATGTTGAGGAGAACTAGTCTAGGGCCCTATAAAATACACGTTGAGGAGAACTAGTCTAGGGCCCTATAAAATACACGTTGAGGAGAACTAGTCTAGGGCTTTATAAAATACACGTTGAGGAGAACTAGTCTAGGGCCCTATAAAATACACGTTGAGGAGAACTAGTCTAGGGCCCTATAAAATACACGTTGAGGAGAACTATTCTAGGGCCCTATAAAATACACGTTGAGGAGAACTAGTCTAGGGCTTTATAAAATATATGTTGAGGAGAACTAGTCTAGCGCCCTATAAAATACACGCTGAGGAGAACTAGTCTAGGGCCCTATAAAATACATGTTGAAGAGAACTAGTCTAGGGCCCTATAAAATACACGCTGAGGAGAACTAGTCTAGGGCCCTATAAAATACACGTTGAGGAGAACTAGTCTAGGGCCCTATAAAATACACGTTGAGGAGAACTAGTCTAGGGCTTTATAAAATATATGTTGAGGAGAACTAGTCTAGCGCCCTATAAAATACACGCTGAGGAGAACTAGTCTAGGGCTTTATAAAATACACACTGAGGAGAACTAGTCTAGCGCCCTATAAAATACACGCTGAGGAGAACTAGTCTAGGGCTTTATAAAATACACACTGAGGAGAACTAGTCTAGGGCTTTATAAAATATATGTTGAGGAGAACTAGTCTAGGGCCCTATAAAATACACGTTGAGGAGAACTAGTCTAGGGCTTTATAAAATATATGTTGAGGAGAACTAGTCTAGCGCCCTATAAAATACACGCTGAGGAGAACTAGTCTAGGGCCCTATAAAATACATGTTGAAGAGAACTAGTCTAGGGCCCTATAAAATACACGCTGAGGAGAACTAGTCTAGGGCCCTATAAAATACACGCTGAGGAGAACTAGTCTAGGGCCCTATAAAATACACGTTGAGGAGAACTAGTCTAGGGCCCTATAAAATACACGTTGAGGAGAATGCGGACGGAATCCAGACATTAAAACAGAATTCAACAATATTCTAAAATGTATTGGAAATCAATTAATTTGCCCATGATTATCATAAGACATTAACAAAATGCATCAGTGATTCATATTTTCCTTCAACTTTCTGAGGAGGCAACGGCACAGGAACGTCCCTGTCTGTGTGTGCTCATTTGTCTACCACTTTGTGTAGCCGTTAGCAATGATGCTAATGTCATGACAACGTCTACTGGTAGATGGAAAGGCTTTCCCAAAAACCTTCTCAATTAATTGTTAACTACAAAGTAGACTACGCCTACTTGCCAGAATGATATCATGATTATTTGCCTCAATCCAGTGGTTATTTGTTTCGCAAACTCTGCAATCACATGAGAGCTACAGAAACATCCCTAACCAAACAACAGTCTCTGGCTGGTGCTCACTTTAATTAAACAGTACATACACCAGAAATCTAAATTTCTTAGATTTTTCCCAGACCTCAAAAGTGGTCTCCTGATGTGGTTTAAGCGTTATTGTGAACTTAGAACATCCAATTTAGTTGTTTTTCTATTTTAAAAAAGAGCGAAAACTAGACTTTTTTTTGAAAAACTGAAACCTGGAAAAACAAAATGGAGAAAGCATAATTTGGGGGGAAAACTGAATCAGGCAAAAACATTATAGGGCCCTACAAGGCCCCTGCTACACTGTCATTGAATCCTGCAGTGGAGCTCAACTTATTTCTTCCATCTCCTTTGGGCTGCTCCGGTGCTGCGCAGAGAGAATATATTCCTAGGCAGCAGAGGCACGGCTGTCGATCAAACTGCGCATATCTCCCACTCCAGGGGGAGTGAAGGCGGGACCCTTTTGACCGACGCACTTAAATAGCTACAGCACTGTACTTATTCAGGATCCTTCTCCCCCTTCTGTCTCCCTGTGTCTCTGCCTCTGTCGCCTCAGCTCCCAACCGGGAGTGGGAATAGAACACGCTGTGCTCCTCTTGTGTGCCTGTTTGGAGCTCCCACAGTGTGCAGGATGCTACACAGAACCTAATACATCTCCTGGAGAGCTGAGCAGAGATGTGAATCAGAGAGCAATGGGGAGGGGAGTAAACAGAGGGAGCGGGAAGAAAGTTAAGTTTCGAGAAATAAATCGTGGAGGTTTATGCTCGTACAGTATGTGTTTTTGTTCTGTTTTTAATGGAGCACACCAGGGAATCTGAGAAACACTAAAATGTGCTCCCAAATAGGAGCTGTGTCGCAGGGGTTTGGTTTCTATGGTTGCGTGCCCTCCATTTTAAAGCTGTCAAAGCATGCCATAAAATATAATGTCATTCCATTATCTGATGGATCACAAAACTAACTAAATATGAAAAGTGAAAGAGCCTTTGGGGAGATAAAGATGCCATATTTCCATTTCTGCGGCAGAATAAGATGGAAGGTATCTTGAGGTAGCTCAGAGCAGCCTGGAGGACAGGCAGATAGAACTAAATCATTGATGTGGAGTTTACCATACACCTAAGATCTCAACATAAATTACCTACCCAGAAGATTCTCCGAATCAATTTACAGACAGCATAGAAACGTAGTGAAAAATACGACAATCTTAGATGTATTTGCTTTTCAAAGATGGAAATAGAATGACTACTACTGTGTCTTCTGTTCTGAGTCCATTTTCTCCTCTCTCAACACAATATACATACAAGTTGAGACATCTGTGTGTGTGTGTGTGTGTGTGTGTGTGTGTGTGTGTGTGTGTGTGTGTGTGTGTGTGTGTGTGTGTGAGAGAGAGTAGGCTATATGCATAGGCATCACACTATGAATAGATGTTCATGTGATGATATCGTCCCGCCATCTCAGCCTCCCTGCCTTCATGTGGATATGAAGATATGAAGATATGAAGAGCCACACGTACAACACATAGTAGGTCACTTCCTGTTGTTTCTTTTATAAGTGTCCCTCCACAGGCCCCCCATAATGGCCTGCCAGCTTTCCACTCCTCTCGCCCCTCGCTTAATTGCAGCCATCTGATGACCCCCTGACAGGTGAAATGGGCTTATCCTTTTCTCAGACCTGCTGGAGAGGCGGAGGAGAAGAGAGCTGAGTGCACTTGTATAAAGCAATCGCACAGACCTAGACAAAGACAAATGGTTGTTCTCTCTGTTGGTGAAGACATTGTACTGATGATTAGATTCTTCTACAGTTAATATGCTCTTCAGGGCAAAAATGCTTAATTTTAAAGAATAGACTTGATTAAAGGTAGACTCAGCGATATGACGTAGATGCAGAAAGTAAACAGCATAGTGGGTCAATTTCTGCAACAACTAAGAGCGTTGAAGTGCGAGGCTTAACTTCTCCGCTGTTTTGGTCCTGTGTGAAGTGAACCTGTGCACATGCAAAGATACTGTGTGTGAATGTGTGAGAGCGAAGTGTTGCATCTCGCTTATCTCAATATCTCCGGTGCTGCTCGTGGCAATGTCATTTTGCTGAGTCTACCTTTAAAGGGTTTCAAAGGTAATGTTCCTTTTGTTCAATTCTTGAATTTGAATTACATTTTAATTGAAGTAGTTAACAGGATACATTTTTATTAAAATGAAATAGAATTGAATTCAGTGAAATTCAATGAAATTCAAATGCCTCTTCTATTCTATATTAGGTGTAGTCTTTACAAATACAAATCTTATACATAAAACATCAAACATGCTATATACATGCATATAAAATATGGTTGAAACAATAGATTTTTAGGACACATTTTTAACATTTATGATCAAGGAAAACAAAACCTGTATGTGAATATTCTAAGTTATTATATTTCAATTTAGTTCAATATGGGGACAATACTACATTTCCCAAAATGCATTAGTTTAACCCTCAATTAGTCTCTGACACTTTCAAAAAGAAGCCAAACAAATGAAATGGTTAGTGGAAATATAATTGCCTATTCTAAGCACTAAGTTTAAAAGAGTATATGAACATATTATTTCGTATCTGGAAGTGTGACCTGTTAGATTCAATGAAATTATCATGTTCTATTGTTATGGAATAGGTAAGGCAGTTTAGATAGCACACTACAGCTCAATACCACTTCCACACTCCATTCCCCCAGGGGGCAGCAGTAACCTTGTCCATTATTATAAGCACATTAAGTGCTGCCAATTAGGGTGCTCGTCAGTCAGTGTCCCAGCTTGCAAGCCGTGAGGCTGGTGGGTTTGTTTGTTAGCCAGGTGGCCTTTCGTTTGGTCATGCCTTTGGTATTTTTCCTTTTTTACATATTTATGTTTTGTCACCATCTGAACAAAATATAATCCACTTGGACTGGCCGATTAAGAGGTCAAGACAGAGCTGGCCCTGAACTCTTTAAGTTGCTGTCTCCTGGGCACATGTGCATCCAACATGGTCCTCAAATGCTGATTTCTCACATAAATGGCACACATTTATTCAGGTTACAGACCATGTAACTAGGCCTAAGAACCCTAGACATAACGAGTGCAGCAAAATCAGTAGATTAGTCATTGGTTTTGTAACATATGGGAGCTCGTCCGGCATAAATGTTAATACGTTAGCATTTGTGGTTGTAGACTGGGTGGTTATGAACCGGTGTGGTTCGGTAGTGTGGTTGTACATTTGTTGTACATTTGTTAGCAGGTGTTTGTGTCAAGCTAGCATGCTAGGTGAGGTTAGCAGCAGGGCTAATGTCAGTTTCAGGTTGCTGGCTAGCGAGATAGCTGATGTTTTTTTGGTCAACAGAAATGTTTGATGAGGCCGCGCCCGCGAAGGTAGTCAATTGTTTGCAGCTGGTAGTTGTTAGCTACTGTAGAGCTAATTAGGTGTTTTTCTCATGGGCCGAAACATTTTGTGTTGACTGTTTTGGCTATGATTTTGTTAGCTTTTGTTAGTGCCGTGTGCAGGATTAGATTTCCCAGTTTGGAGTCTCGAGGACTCTGTGGCACATGCATTTGTGTTAGCGCTAGGTGAGTGGCTACCAGTTGCTATGGTTTGTAGCTTTGTTAAATCAGGTTGTGTTAGTGCTAGGCTAGTGGCTAACTGGGGCTATGGTGTGTAGCTTTTGTGCATGGCGTGCTAGTTTGGTTTTTGCCTGGTAGGAGTGGTTATCTCTGGGGCTTTGAGTGTGTGCATGTATTGGTTAGTTAACGGTGAGCTAGTGACTAACTGACTTTCGACAGTTGATTTATTGGTTCGGTTTAGTGTACTGATTTTGAATATGGGGCCGTTTGAGCCAGCAGTGTTTTGGGCAGAGGTAGAGGATAATTGGGGTTCTCTCAAGCTATTGAGGGATCAGTTATGTCAGGTGGTAGAAATGCTAGAGGTTGAAATAGCAGAGTTGAGTAACTTAGAGGTTGCAGTGCTGTTATCTGAGAAGTGGAGTGAGCTCTTGCCGCCGGTTCTGGTGGATAGCAGTCAGGAGGAAGACTTTCCACTGGGTACAGACGTCAGTTCAAAGTCTTGTTTTGATTTGGTTGAGTTGTCAACCAACAGACATCTATTCCTGAGATGCTGACCTGTTGTATCCTCTATAACCACTGTGATTATTATTTGACCCTGCTGGTCATCTATGAACGTTTGAACATCTTGAAGAATGATCTGGACTTAATGTTTATTCTCAGAGCATGGTTGATTGTTTGTGTCATTGTCTATCTGTGGTCCTCTGTAGCTCAGCTGGTAGAGCACGGCGCTTGTAACGCCAAGGTAGTGGGTTCAATCCCCGGGACCACCCATACACAAAAAAATAAATAAATGTATGCACGCATGACTGTAAGTCGCTTTGGATAAAAGCGTCTGCTAAATGGCATATTATATTATTATTATTGATTCTCAGAGCCTTGTTCCTCTCTAGGTTTCTTCCTAGGTTCCTGCCTTACTAGGGAGTTTTTCTAGCCACTGTGCTTCTACATCTGCAAGACAACATCCCTTACGTTGATGACTCTTTGCAAATTCAGTTTTCCACATTGATTCAACATCATCACATAGATTGTTTGGGTGGAAATTACGTAGAAACAATGTTGATTCAACCAGGTTTTGCCCAGTGGGTTGTTGGAATTTGAGGCTAGAACAGGAAATAGCACTCTTGAAACAGCAGATCAATGAAGGACAGCGTAGAGGGGAGAAAGTTTGTGTTGCCAGTCAGTCAGAAACTGTTGTTACCTAACCACTTTCCTTCAGTGATCAGAGTGATGAGCTAGTTTCCCCAAGTGATCAGGTTTGGGTAACACCAGTGAAAAGTCAGGTGTCTCAGGGGACGGAGTCTCTCAAGGAGAGTTTTGAGGTATCCCCAGTTTGTGAAGTTAATCATGTTCAGAGGAGTGCTGATGGAAAACCAGATAGATCGTAACACTTTATTTGGACAGTACATCTGTAGTTGCTCTACAGACTATCAGTAACATTTCAATTAACTATCTACTAACCCTAACCCTAGCTCTTAACCCTTATCTTAACCGTAAATGTAACCCTTATTCTAAACATAACCCTAACCCTAACCATAACCTTAGCAAGCAGTTGCTTAATATCAACAGATAGTTTGTTGATAGTATGACCGGAAAATCCGGACTATCCAAATAAAGTGTGACCGGAGGACGATTTGTGTTGAGACTTGGAGAAAACATTATTTGCCTAACTAGACAGTGGTTCTCAGGAAATGGTTCTCCCTAGTGAAGAAGTGATACTGAGTAACTAGGTTATCTTAGTGGTCTGAGAACCTAATTGGTTCCCCAAGTGATCTGTTAGTTTCAGAGGTTGTCAGTGATTCTTTGGTTCCTTTAACTGATACGTTCTTTGCCAAAGTAGGGAAGGTTGTGGTTCAGCCTGACCATGAGGTTGTTTGGGGGTCAGGGGTTGATTTAGCTGACACATTTCTCACTGAGCTATGGAAGGGAGGAGATTCTTCCCAGTCACGTTGTGACGTTAGTGAGGATCCGGTGGAAGACCCGGTCTGGGTTTTGCGGGTTGACAAGGCTGTGTCTTGTGATGAAATCAGGAGCGTGAAGAAGTGAGGTTGGTGGAGAAGCCAGATCCACCGGTGTTGTCACTTCCTGTTGTTGAGAAGCATTTGACCATTCCTGCAGCATGTAGGCCTAGTGAGGAGGATATGGCTAGCGGTTCCCTTCCAGTGAGTGCTCAGGGCTGGAGCAAAGAGGTGTTTGGGAACGTGGATGGTGTTACTAGTGAGTTATGGTCGATGTTCACTTGTCCCTGGTGGTGGTTGCGCCAAGTTTCTCATTGTTGCTTACATATCAGACAGACAGACAGACAGACAGACAGACAGACAGACACATCTATGTGTGTGTGTGTGTAGGCTATATGCATAGGCATCACACTATGAATAGATGTGCATGTGATATTATCGTCCTGCCATCTCAGCCTCCCTGCCTTCATGTCGACACGTAGAACACACAGTAGGTCACTTCCTGTAGTTTATTTTATAAGTGTCCCTCCACAGGCCCCCTGTGGACAGACTAATGGATGAGTCCAGGAGACGGTGTCTATCTGCCCGGCCAACAGCCCCTTTAATGGAGCCAGGCTGAGAACACACAGCAGGTGTGGTGAAATAAAGATAATGAGCTACCAGCTTTCCACTCCTCTCGCCCCTCGCTTAATTGCAGCCATCTGATGACCCGCAGACAGGTGAAATGGGCTTATCCTTTTCTCAGACACTGGTGCACTTGTATAAGGCTGTTGGTGAAGACATTGTACTGATTCATTTATTCTACTTCAGTGACAAATCATAGGGCCCGAGGGACACGACACTAAGGACTTTATGGCTTATAACGTTCAAGCGTGTGGTGAATATGCTCTTCAGGACAGAAAATGCTTCAGTTACAATAATGGATTGATTAAAGGGTTTCAAAGATAATGCTCCTTTTGTTATTTTGAGGGATGTGTTTCATACAGTAGTGTGACCAGAGAGTGAGAGAGAGAGAGAGAGAGAGAGAGTATAAGGACCCAAGAGAGGGAAAATAAACAACAGACTGAAGAAGTGATAAAGAGATAGGGAGTTAGACAAACACGTGGAAACACCACAAAAGTTCAAACAGTATTTGGGGGTTGATGATTAATAGTCCAGAGCAGATAAACAAAACATTTGTCCTCTAACACCTCAGACTTCCTGAGATTGAGCAGCTCTGAAATGTGGTAGCCAGACAAACAAGAGCATCCTCCCTCCATGCACCTCTAAATAAATCCTTCATCCATAGCAATCAAATCACTATGAATAATTCAGTTGACAAACAACTCACACGTAAAAATTTAATGAGTTCTTCTCCCCTCTCCTCAGCAGGCTCTGATATACTGTTAGCTGCCCAGGGTGGAGATATATTTGCATCTCTTGGAGAAACGTCAACAAGAAGTCCACTTCAACAGTAATGAGTAACATTATGTTTTATGTTCAGAGTCAGACCCCCGCCACGGGTTGGCTGTTGCACTTTACTGTGCAGTACAGTGGGGAAAAAAAGTATTTAGTCAGCCACCAATTGTGCAAGTCCTCCCACTTAAAAAGATGAGAGAGGCCTGTAATTTTCATCATAGGTACACGTCAACTATGACAGACAAAATGAGGAAAAAAAATCCAGAAAATCACATTGTAGGATCTTTAATGAATTTATTTGCAAATTATGGTGGAAAATAAGTATTTGGTCAATAACAAAAGTTTCTCAATACTTTCTATATACCCTTTGTTGGCAATGACACAGGTCAAATGTTTTCTGTAAGTCTTCACAAGGTTTTCACACACTGTTGCTGGTATTTTGGCCCATTCCTCCATGCAGATCTCCTCTAGAGCAGTGATGTTTTGGGGCTGTCGCTGGGCAACACGGACTTTCAACTCCCCTCCAAAGATTTTCTATGGGGTTGAGATCTGGAGACTGGCTAGGCCACTCCAGGACCTTGAAATGCTTCTTACGAAGCCACTCCTTCGTTGCCCGGGCGGTGTGTTTGGGATCATTGTCATGCTGAAAGACCCAGCCACGTTTCATCTTCAATGCCTTTGCTGATGGAAGGAGGTTTTCACTCAAAATCTCACGATACATGGCCCCATTCATTCTTTCCTTTACACGGATCAGTCGTCCTGGTCCCTTTGCAGAAAAACAGCCCCAAAGCATGATGTTTCCACCCCCATGCTTCAAAGTAGGTATGGTGTTCTTTGGATGCAACTCAGCATTCTTTGTCCTCCAAACACGATGAGTTGAGTTTTTACCAAAAAGTTATATTTTGGTTTCATCTGACCATATGACATTCTCCCAATCCTCTTCTGGATCATCCAAATGCACTCTGGCAAACTTCAGACGGGCCTGGACATGTACTGGCTTAAGCAGGGGGACACATCTCGCACTGCAGGATTTGAGTCCCTGGCGGCGTAGTGTGTTACTGATAGTAGGCTTTGTTACTTTGGTCCCAGCTCTCTGCAGGTCATTCACTAGGTCCCCCCGTGTGGTTCTGGGATTTTTGCTCACCATTCTTGTGATCATTTTGACCCCACGGGGTGAGATCTTGCGTGGAACCCCAGATCGAGGGAGATTATCAGTGGTCTTGTATGTCTTCCATTTCCTAATAATTGCTCCCACAGTTGATTTCTTCAAACCAAGCTGCTTACCTATTGCAGATTCAGTCTTCCCAGCCTGGTGCAGGTCTACAATTTTGTTTCTGGTGTCCTTTGACAGCTCTTTGGTCTTGGCCATAGTGGAGTTTGGAGTGTGACTGTTTGAGGTTGTGGACAGGTGTATTTTATACTGATAACAAGTTCAAACAGGTGCCATTAATACAGGTAACGAGTGGAGGATAGAGGAGCCTCTTAAAGAAGAAGTTACAGGTCTGTGAGAGACAGAAATCTTGCTTGTTTGTAGGTGACCAAATACTTATTTTCCACCATAATTTGCTAATAAATTCATTCAAAATCCTACAATGTGATTTTCAGGATTTTCTTTTCTCAATTTGTCTGTCATAGTTGACGTGTACCTATGATGAAAATTACAGGCCTCTCTCATCTTTTTAAGTGGGAGAACTTGCACAATTGGTGGCTGACTAAATACTTTTTTTCCCCACTGTATATCAGCAGCACACCTGAACCCATAACCATGGCAATGTAATAATACTAAATAAATAATAATAATATTTGATTTGATTTATAACCCCTTGGCTTGTGTGAATGCGGGTTGAACTGGAAGTGTTAAAACATTTTATGATGAGCAACATCCAGTAAGATACAATATATTTAAGCATATAGGTAATTGATAACATTTGTGAGTAATGTCTGTTGATGCCTCACATCAAATTAATTTTCATAAAGCTATGTTAATAATGAAGCTTTAATGATGCGCAATAAAGTAGTTGTTTATTATTTAATGCAATTAAACAGAGGATTTGAGAGAGTTTAAATATATGTATTATATCATGTTATGTTTCCTGTTTCACACATAATCAAGTCACGAGATCAAGGGCTTTCCCTCATCTGAATGACAATGAAAACACCTGCATATTCTTATTATGACACCATACACATTCGTGCAATTAACTCCCCATCAAGAAGGTCCACAGCTGTCTAAACACATGCTATGAGTCATTATGGCAATGCTATTTACTCATCTCTCATCTCTGCTCAGGCTCCACACACACACCACACACCACACACCACACCCACACACCACACACCACACACACCACACACACCACACACACCACACACACCACACACACCACACACACACACACACACACACACACACACTGATGGCTATCACTGGTGCCAGCGCACATAACACAAATCTAACATAGCTGTGGTGAATTATCACATCAAACATACAGAGTAGGGGGAAACCTGTGTAAAAAGTACAACTGGAAAGACTATCCTTTTGCAATACAATTCTCATATGAGAACAATCTGTTATTCCCATGGACAGAATGCATATTTACTTGAAATGTATGAAACTGATTGCCAGCCAACTTGATAAATAATGTATGAGAGTCAGTAGGGAAACTGGGACTGACCCTTCATATTATTCACACTCATCAAAGCCATGCCAGAGGTTTATACAACATGCAGACTTGGAACTAATATGGGCTGTATAATTCTGTATGGTGAGAGAAGAGAACACTGTTCTTTTCTGTCATACAGCTCAGTCAAGACCTACTGTACCTGTTCATTTTGCAGCAGGACAACTTCAGATAGTTTAATAAACGTTCTCCAGAAAACTCTGGCAAAGACAAATAAAACTATTTCCTTCACAGGTAAACATGATCACTGAAACAGAGCGACACTGCGGAATGTTCTGACATCATTACCACGGCAATAACAATCCCCCAAATGAAGGGTAAAATGATGTGACAATGGGAAATTGTCACCTGCTCTACTGAGTACATGTCTCCAAATGAGGTGTCAGTGCTCAGAATGGAACCTTTCCTTTCCTTTCTTCTCAGTGTTCCTATTGAACACTATTCTTTGTCACCCCCCTGTCTCTATGCTTGGTGTCAGCAATAGAACTGTTCTGAATCACAGGGGTGGGGGAAGAGAAGAGGAGAGGAGAGGAGAGGAGAGAATCAAAGGTTGTGTAATACCTTTCCACTGAGCTCGATTCACCATGGGTGTCTAGTGTTCAACTAAGATAGAGCTTCTCTAACTCCCCAAGAGCCTCCCGCTGCCCCTGGGACTAACACATAATAGATAGCCTTCAGCATGGTGAGAATAGAACACATAAGAGACCTACAGTGGGTCCAATCCTTTCGATTGACATTAATCTCCAAAGCAAAGCCTATGCCGAGAAAGACATTGGGTGTTCATCAAAGCAGTTCAGCCTGTCTCTGTGTCCAGATGTTGACTGTAATTAGGTTTGATGCTAACATCTTCATGCATGAAAGTCATAATGTAGAAGGGTCAACCTAAAAGAGGATACACATTACCTAGTAATTACAAAGTAATTGATAACTGTACCTGGAGTAGCAGGACAGGAAGCAGCCAAGCCAATCCTGAGGGGTTAACCTTGAGCCGCTGTGTCTGATAGACAATTGTAAACATAATTATTCAGCCAATCAGGTATCCCCTAAAGTAACTTATTAAATTAGAAGGTAATTGCGTATGAAAACGAAGCCTAATTAGCAAACACAACGTGCCATTGGAACACAGGACTGATGGTTGCAGATAATGGACCTCTGTACGCCTATGTAGATATTCCATTAAAAATCAGCCGTTTCCAGCTACAACATTAACAATGTCTACACTGTATTTCTGATCAATTTGATGATATTTTAATGGACAAAAAAAGTGATTTTCTTTCGAAAACAAGGACATTTCTAAGTGACCCCAAACTTTTGAACGGTATTGTATATAACACACACACACACACACACACACACACACACATATATATACACTACCGGTCAAAAGTTTTAGAACACCTACTCATTTAAGGGTTTTTCTTTATTTTTACTAGTTTCTACTTTGTATAATAATATTGAAGACATCAACACTATGAAATAACACATATTGAATCATGTAGTAACCAAAAAAGTGTTAAAAAAATCAAAATATATTTTATATTTGAGATTATTCAAATAGCCACCCTTTGCCTTGATGACAGCTTTGTACACTCTTGGCATTCTCTCAACCAGCTTCATGAGGTAGTCACCTGGAAAGCATTTCAATTAACAGGTGTGCCTTCTTAAAAATTAATTTGTGGGGGGGTTCAGAAGATAGCCCTATTTGGTAAAAGACCAAGTCCATATTATGGCAAGAACAGCTCAAATAAGCAAAGAGAAACGACAGTCCATCATTACTTTAAGACATGAAGGTCAGTCAATACGGAAAATTTAATGAACTTTGAAAGTTTCTTCAAGTGCAGTCGCAAAAGCCATCATGCGCTATGATGAAACTGGCTCTCATGAGGACCGCCACAGGAATGGAAGACCCAGAGTTACCTCTGCTGCAGAGGATAAGTTCACTAGAGATACCAGCCTCAAAAATTGCAGCCCAAATAAATGCTTCACAGAGTTCACGTAACAGACACATCTCAACATCAACTGTTCAGAGGGGACTGTGTGAATCAGGCCTTCATGGTCGAATTGCTGCAAAGAAACCACTACTAAAGGACACCAATAAAAAGAAGAGACTTGCTTGGGCCAAGAAACACGAGCAATGGACATTAGACTGGTGGAGGGACATTTGTCCTTTGGTCTGGAGTCCAAATTGGAGATTTTTGGTTCCAACCGCCAAGTCTTTGTGAGACGCGGTGTGGGTGAACGGATGATCTCCGCATGTGTATTTCGCACCGTAAAACATGGAGGAGGAGGTGTTATGGTGTGGGGGTGCTTTGCTGGTGACACTGTCTGTGATTTATTTAGAATTCAAGGCACACTTAACCAGCATGGCTACCACAGCATTCTGCAGCGATACGCCATCCCATCTGCTTTGGGCCTAGTGGGACTATCATTTGTTTTTCAACAGGACAATGACCCAACACACCTCCAGGCTGTGTGAGGGCTATTTTAGGAGAGTGATGCATCAGAAGACCTGGCCTCCACAATCCTCCGACCTCAACCCAATTGAGATGGTTTGGGATGAGTCGGACGTCAGAGTGAATGTCAACCAGCCAACAAGTGCTCAGCATATGTGGGAACTCCTTCAAGACTGTTGGAAAAGCATTCCAGGTGAAGCTGGTTGAGCGAATGCCAAGAGTGTGCAAAGCTGTCATCAAGGCAAAGGGTGGCTATTTTGAAGAATCTAAAATATATTTTGATTTGTTTAACACTGTTATGGTTACTTTGTGCATATATATATATATATATATATATATATATATATATATATATATATATATATATATATATACATACACACCCACATATATACTGTATATATATAAAGAAACTCAGCAAAAAAAAAAAAACATCCCTTTTTCAGGACCCTGTCTTTCAAAGATAATTCGTAAAATTCCAAATAATTTCACAGATCTTCATTGTAAAGGGTTTAAACAATGTTTCCCATACTTGTTCAATGAACCATAAACAATTAATGAACATGCACCTGTGGAACGGTCGTTAAGACACTAACAGCTTACAGACGGGAGGCAATTAAGGTCACAGTTATGAAAACTTAGGACACTAAAGAGGCCTTTCTACTGCCTCTGAAAAACACCAAAAGAAAGATGCCCAGGGTCCCTGCTCATCTGTGTGAACGTGCCTTAGGCACGCTTCAAGGAGGCATGAGGACTGCAGATGTGGCCAGGGCAATAAATTGCAATGTCTGTACTGTGAGACGCCTAAGACAGTGCTACAGGGAGACAGGACGGACAACTGATCGTCCTCGCAGTGGCAGACCACGTGTAACAACACCTGCACAGGATCAGTACATCCGAACATCACACCTGCGGGACAGGTACAGGATGGCAACAACAACTGCCCGAGTTACACCAGGAACACACAATCCCTCCATCAGTGCTCAGACTGTCCGCAATAGGCTGAGAGAGGCTGGACTGAGGGCTTGTAGGCCTGTTGTAAGGCAGGTCCTCACCAGACATCACCAGCAACAACGTCGCCTATGGGCACAAACCCACCGTTGTTGGACCAGACAGGACTGGCAAAAAGTGCTCTTCACTGATGAGTCGCGGTTTTGTTTCACCGGGGGTGATGGTCGGATTCGCGTTTATCATCAAAGGAATGAGCGTTACACCGAGGCCTATACTCTGGAGCGGGATCAATTTGGAGGTGGAGGGTCTGTCATGGTCTGGGATGTTGTGTCACAGCATCATCGGACTGAGGTTATTGTCATTGCAGGCAATCTCAACGCTGTGCTTTACAGGGAAGACATCCTCCTTCCTCATGTGGTACCCTTCCTGCAGGCTCATCCTGACA
>NC_059195.1:1201465-1443964 GCF_020615455.1 Coregonus clupeaformis
GAAGGATGCTTCTTTTGTATGGGTGTTTGTGGAGACATAGCCCAACCTGATCAGATGCCTGTATCATTTTACAGACTGCACTGTGTGAGAGTGCTCATTGACCATCCAGCCATACTGGCCCAATTCCCTGTCCAAATTAGGTCTCCCACAAACCAGATGTCTGCTGAACCTGATTCAAGTCCCAGTAGTTGTTCCAGTGGTCTCTCTCTCTCTCTCTCTCTCACCAATATTGAAATTGGTGTGCCCAATTTCAATATATTTTATCTTAGCCTATCTTTAACCAGGAGCACATATTTTATTTTGGTTGACTTAAAAAAACGACATATGAAGCTAATACTGCAAGAAGTAGAGAATACGTCATTTGTTACAGTTTTTCTCGATTGCTAAGACACATTTCTTGAAAGCTGCTCTCCTTTTCTCTTAACTGTGAACACAAAACCCAATTTTCAAGCTACATTCACAAAACCTCAGACTCTTCTTGCAAAACCAAACTTTCACCTCAAAACAGTTCAATCTGTGCTCAAAACTGAACTATGTTGTCAAATCGTGCCCCGAGTCAATCAAAATTAAAAACACTACTGAACAGTCACTAAACACTACGTAGAAAAATAGAAAACACAATGCTCAGGACATGAAGCTGGAGAAATAAATGTTTATTGTTCACTGTAGGCTAAATGCATGTTGCAAAACAAAACAAAACCTGTGCATTTAGCACTTGTACAAAAGACAAAACAGAAATCTTGTGCATTTACATGTAGCACTTGTAAAAACAAACAGAAATCTTATGCGTTTGCCACTTGTGTACAGTAAGCCCATGTAAAAATAAAGTACAAAAATATACAAATAAGTGCATTACTCAGCCACAGCATCATGTCTCCGTACTGGGTCAGGCCACAGGACTTCATCCACATCACAGGCCACATTTTGTCTGGCCAGGCAACGGGGAAAAAACCCCTGGCATGCCGTATCCAGGCTTGGCATGCCTCCACACCTATGTCACCACAGGCAAGTCCCATGGCTTGCAGGAGATTTACCCTGGTGTAAGGTTGGCGTTCATATACCTTCCACCGCCATGAGGAGAAGAATTCCTCAATGGGGTTTAGGAAAAGGGGAGTACGGTGGAAGGCAAAGATTGATAAAACCTTGGTTCATATTGTACCACTCTCTAACCTGGAGGGCTCTGTGAAAACTCACATTGTCCCAAACAACAACATAGATGGGATGCTCATCCTGCTGCCCTAACAAAGCATATCGCATGTGATTGAGGAAAATGAGGAGCTGGTGAGTGTTGTAGGGCCCCAGGTTGGCATGATGGTGGACAACCCCATGATTGCTGATGGCAGCACATAATGTGACATTGCCACCACGCTGCCCAGGAACACCAACAATGGCCCGATGGCCAATCACATTACGGCCTCTCCTTCTCCTTTTGGTGAGATTAAACCCAGCTTCATCCATGTAGATGTATTGATGGGGTCTTTCCATTGCATCCAGTTGAAAAACCCTCTGTAGAAATAGATATAGTTTTGTAAGTGATACGGAAAAAGTGATTTAGGCCACTACAGTAAATCACTACTTAGAGTAATCAACATTGAATGTGTCTGGATATATGCCAACCTGTACATACTGGAATCTTTGCTCTTTGACTCTGTCTGAGTTGCGATCAAAGGGCACTCTGTATAGCTGTTTCATGCGCAGTCTGTTGCGCTTGAGGACACGATCAACAGTAGAGAGGCTGACACTGTTGATACCTCAACATTTAAATGGTCCTCAATGATCTTCTGCTGAATTTCGCTCAGTTTAATGGCATTGTTCTCACGGACCATATCAACAATTAGGGTCTCTTGGTGTGGGGAGAACATACTTGTCCTCCCACCCCCATGTGGCAGTCTTTCAATTCTACAAAAAGAGAACATGGAGTTACAAAAAATATACATGGAATACTAGGCCTACAAACAGTTAGACCATCCCTCCATTACAATACTACAGTACATTGGTACAGTGATGTACTGAAACATATATTTACTTACAGTATACTGTGGTACAGTATATAGTATGTCATACAGTAATTGCTGTCAACATTTACATACTGTACTATAATGTCAAAAAAAAGGTAATTACCTGTTCTCTTCTCTAAATCTTCGGATTATGGTGGACACAGTGAATCTACTGATGTTTGGTTGTACCCTTTGTCCAGCCTCCCTCATGCTCATACCATGGACAAGAACATGGTCAATCACAGTAGCTCTGATTTCATCAGATATTACTGTTCTTTGTCTTCGCTGACCACCTCGACCTCCTCTCACACCGAACTCTTCCTCTCAGATTTCTATCCATTGTAGGGCCTCACAAACCAGTGCTCTCTGAACTGGCTTACTGTATATGTTCCTCACATCATTAGCCACAAGTGTGATCAATTTTGAGTTGTTGTGTTCAAGTGGTGACACCTGTGCTCTAATTGTGTTTGACTTTTGTCACCTGTGCTCACCATTATGCAGCACGGGTGCATCACAATGAAAATGTGTTGGCAAGTTATGTCTAAACAGGTGAAAAGTGCTTATGGTTTCGCCAAAAGAGTGATTGATTCAATCAGTGGGTTCAGGCAACTGAGCATTTGGTTCAGACAATAGGGTTTAGTGTTTTAGCAATTGAGAAAAACTGTAATTGAGTTCACTCAATTGAAATTTCCCCCAGAAAACATAGGTATTTAGCCTGCAGTAACGACTAACAGCCTTGGAGGGGCAGTATATATCTGCTGTTTGATCCAGAGACAGAGAGGAGGAACTTTGGCCACTTTCTCTCTCTTTCTCTCAATTCAATTTAAGGGGCTTTATTGGCATGGGAACGTATGTTAACATTGCCAAAGCAAGTGAAGTAGATAGTAAACAAAAGTGAAATCAACAATAAATATTAACAGTAAACATTACACTCAGAAGTTCCAAAAGAATAAAGACATTTCAAATGTAATATTATGTATATATACAGTTGTAACAATGTGCAAATAGTTAAAGTACAAATGGGAAAATAAATAAACATAAATATCGGTTGTATTTACAATGTTGTTTGTTCTTCACTGGTTGCCCTTTTCTTGTGGCAACAGGTCACAAATCTTGCTGCTATGATGGCACACTGTGGTATTTCACCCAGTAGATAAGGGAGTTTATCAAAATTGAGTTTGTTTTCGAATTCTTTTTGGATCGCTGTAATCTGAGGGAATTATGTGTCTCTAATATGGTCATACATTTGGCAGAAGGTTAGGAAGTGCAGCTTAGTTTCCAACTCATTTTGTGGGCAGTGTGCACATAGCCTGTCTTCTCTTGAGAGCCAGGTCTACCTACGGCGGCCTTTCTTAATAGCAAGGCTATACTCACGGAGTCTGTACATAGTCAACGCTTTCCTTAAGTTTGGGTCAGTCTGCCACTGTGTACTCTCTGTTTAGGGCCAAATAGCATTCTAGTTTTCTCCGTTTTTTGGTTAATTTTTTCCAATGTGTCAAGTAATTATCTTTTTGTTTTCTCATGATTTGGTTGGGTCTAATTGTGTTGTTGTTGTCCTGGGGCTCTGTGGGGTCTGTTTGTGTTTGTGAACAGAGTCCCAGGACCAGCTTACTTAGGGGACTCTTCTCCAAGTTCATCTCTCTGTAGGTGATGGCATTGTTATGGACGTTTTGGGAATCGCTTCCTTTTAAGTGGTTATAGAATTTAATGGCTCTTTTCTGGATTTTTATAATTAGCGGGTATCGGCCTAATTCTGCTCTGCATGCATTATTTGGTGTTTTTCGTTGTACACAGAGGATATTTTTGCAGAATTCTGCATGCAGAGTCTCAATTTGGTGTTTGTCCCATTTTGTGAATTCTTGGTTGGTGAGCAGACCCCAGACCTCACAACCATAAAGGGCAATGGGTTCTATAACTGATTCAAGTATTTTTAGCCAGATTCTAATTGGTATGTCGAATTTTATGTTCCTTTTGATGGCATAGAAGGCCCTTCTTGCCTTGTCTCTCAGATCGTTCCCAGCTTTGTGGAAGTTACCTGTGGCGCTGATGTTTAGGCCGAGGTACAGTGGGGAGAACAAGTATTTGATACACTGCCGATTTTGCAGGTTTTCCTACTTACAAAGCATGTAGAGGTCTGTAATTTTTATCATAGGTACACTTCAACTGTGAGAGACGGAATCTAAAACAAACATCCAGAAAATCACATTGTATGATTTTAAAGTAATTAATTTGCATTTTATTGCATGACATAAGTATTTGATACATCAGAAAAGCAGAACTTAATATTTGGTACAGAAACCTGTGTTTGCAATTACAGAGATCATACGTTTCCTGTAGGTCTTGGCCAGGTTTGCACACACTGCAGCAGGGATTTTGGCCCACTCCTCCATACAGACCTTCTCCAGATCCTTCAGGTTTCGGGGCTGTCGCTGGGCAATACGGACTTTCAGCTCCCTCCAAAGATTTTCTATTGGGTTCAGGTCTGGAGACTGGCTAGGCCACTCCAGGACCTTGAGATGCTTCTTATGGAGCCACTCCTTAGTTGCCCTGGCTGTGTTTCGGGTCGTTGTCATGCTGGAAGACCCAGCCACGACCCATCTTCAATGCTCTTACTGAGGGAAGGAGGTTGTTGGTCAAGATCTCGCGATACATGGCCCCATCCATCCTCCCCTCAATACGGTGCAGTCGTCCTGTCCCCTTTGCAGAAAAGCATCCCCAAAGAATTATGTTTCCACCTCCATGCTTCACGGTTGGGATGGTGTTCTTGGGGTTGTACACATCCTTCTTCTTCCTCCAAACACGGCGAGTGGAGTTTAGACCAAAAAGCTCTATTTTTGTCTCATCAGACCACATGACCCTCTCCCATTCCTCCTCTGGATCATCCAGATGGTCATTGGCAAACTTCAGACGGGCCTGGACATGAGCTGGCTTGAGCAGGGGGACCTTGCGTGCGCTGCAGGATTTTAATCCATGACGGCGTAGTGTGTTACTAATGGTTTTCTTTGAGACTGTGGTCCCAGCGCTCTTCAGGTCATTGACCAGGTCCTGCCGTGTAGTTCTGGGCTGATCCCTCACCTTCCTCATGATCATTGATGCCCCACGAGGTGAGATTTTGCATGGAGCCCCAGACCGAGGGTGATTGACCGTCATCTTGAACTTCTTCCATTTTCTAATAATTGCGCCAACAGTTGTTGCCTTCTCACCAAGCTGCTTGCCTATTGTCCTGTAGCCCATCCCAGCCTTGTGCAGGTCTACAATTGTATCCCTGATGTCCTTACACAGCTCTCTGGTCTTGGCCATTGTGGAGAGGTTGGAGTCTGTTTGATTGAGTGTGTGGACAGGTGTCTTTTATACAGGTAACGAGTTCAAACAGGTGCAGTTAATACAGGTAATGAGTGGAGAACAGGAGCGCTTCTTAAAGAAAAACTAACAGGTCTGTGAGAGCCGGAATACTTACTGGTTGGTAGGTGATCAAATACTTACAGTGGGGAAAAAAATTATTTAGTCAGCCACCAATTGTGCAAGTTCTCCCACTTAAAAAGATGAGAGAGGCCTGTAATTTTCATCATAGGTACACGTCAACTATGACAGACAAAATGAAAAAAAATTATCCAGAAAATCACATTGTAGGATTTTTAATGAATTTATTTGCAAATTATGGTGGAAAATAAGTATTTGGTCAATAACAAAAGTTTCTCAATACTTTGTTATATACCCTTTGTTGGCAATGACACAGGTCAAACGTTTTCTGTAAGTCTTCACAAGGTTTTCACACACTGTTGCTGGTATTTTGGCCCATTCCTCCATGCAGATCTCCTCTAGAGCAGTGATGTTTTGGGGCTGTCGCTGGGCAACACGGACTTTCAACTCCCTCCAAAGATTTTCTATGGTGTTGAGATCTGGAGACTGGCTAGGCCACTCCAGGACCTTGAAATGCTTCTTACGAAGCCACTCCTTCGTTGCCCGGGCGGTGTGTTTGGGATCATTGTCATGCTGAAAGACCCAGCCACGTTTCATCTTCAATGCCCTTGCTGATGAAAGGAGGTTTTCACTCAAAATCTCACGATACATGGCCCCATTCATTCTTTCCTTTACACGGATCAGTCGTCCTGGTCCCTTTGCAGAAAAACAGCCCCAAAGCATGTTGTTTCCACCCCCATGCTTCACAGTAGGTATGGTGTTCTTTGGATGCAACTCAGCATTCTTTGTCCTCCAAACACGACGAGTTGAGTTTTTACCAAAAAGTTCTATTTTGGTTTCATCTGACCATATGACATTCTCCCAATCCTCTTCTGGATCATCCAAATGCACTCTAGCAAACTTCAGACGGGCCTGGACATGTACTGGCTTAAGCAGGGGGACACGTCTTGCACTGCTGGATTTGAGTCCCTGGCGGCGTAGTGTGTTACTGATGGTAGGCTTTGTTACTTTGGTCCCACCTCTCTGCAGGTCATTCACTAGGTCCCCCCGTGTGGTTCTGGGATTTTTGCTCACCGTTCTTGTGATCATTTTGACCCCACGGGGAGATTATCAGTGGTCTTGTATGTCTTCCATTTCCTAATAATTGCTCCCACAGTTGATTTCTTCAAACCAAGCTGCTTACCTATTGCAGATTCAGTCTTCCCAGCCTGGTGCAGGTCTACAATTTTGTTTCTGGTGTCCTTTGACAGCTCTTTGGTCTTGGCCATAGTGGAGTTTGGAGTGTGACTGTTTGAGGTTGTGGACAGGTGTCTTTTATACTGATAACAAGTTCAAACAGGTGCCATTAATACAGGTAACGAGTGGAGGACAGAGGAGCCTCTTAAAGAAGAAGTTACAGGTCTGTGAGAGCCAGAAATCTTGCTTGTTTGTAGGTGACCAAATACTTATTTTCCACCATCATTTGGAAATAAATTCATTAAAAATCCTACAATGTGATTTTCTGGAAAAAGTATTCTCAATTTGTCTGTCATAGTTGACGTGTACCTATGATGAAAATTACAGGCCTCTCTCATCTTTTTAAGTGGGAGAACTTGCACAATTGGTGGCTGACTAAATACTTTTTTTCCCCACTGTAAGTATTTGATCACCTACTAACCAGTAAGTATTCCGGCTCTCACAGACCTGTTAGTTTTTCTTTAAGAAGCCCTCCTGTTCTCCATTCATTACCTGTATTAACTGCACCTGTTTGAACTCGTTACCTGTATAAAAGACACCTGTCCACACACTCAATCAAACAGACTCCAACCTCTCCACAATGGCCAAGACCAATACTTTTTTTCCCCACTGTATGTCATGCAATAAAATTTAAATTAATTACTTAAAAATCATACAATGTGATTTTCTGGATTTTTGTTTTAGATTCCGTCTCTCACAGTTGAAGTGTACCTATGATAAAAATTACAGACCTCTACATGCGTTGTAAGTAGGAAAACCTGCAAAATCGGCAGTGTATCAAATACTTGTTCTCCCCACTGTATGTATAGTATAGCAACGGTGTCTAGATGGAATTTGTATTTGTGGTCCTGGCAACTGGACCTCAATGGTAGGCTTCGAGTCCCCTCGAAGCCTACCATTGACTATGTACATACCCAGCGTGCGACAGAGCTGCAGGAGTTGTGACCCGTTTTTGTTGGTTATGTTGTCGTAGTTGTGCCTAGGGGGGCATATGGGGGAGGGAATGCTGTCACCTTCAGGTAGGTTTTTGTCCCCCTGTGTGCTGAGGGTGTCAGGTTCTTGTCCAGTTCTGGCATTTAGGTCGCCACAGTCTAGTACATGTCCCTGGGTCTGGAAATGATTGATTTCCCCCTCCAGGATGGAGAAGCTGTCTTCATTAAAGTATGGGGATTCTAGTGGTTGGATATAGGTAGCACACAGGAGGACATTTTTCTCTGTTGAGATAATTTCCTTTTGAATTTCTAGCCAAATGTAAAATGTTCCTGTTTTGATTAATTTAATAGAGTGAGTTAGGTCTGCTCTATACCAAATTAGCATACCCCCTGAGTCCCTTCTCTGTTTCACGCCTGGTAGTTTGGTGGATGGGACTACCAGCTCTCTGTAACCTAGAGGGCAACCAGTGGGTTTGTCTCCTCTCTCTCTCTCTCTCTCTCTCTCTCTCTCTCTCTCTCTCTCTCTCTCTCTCTCTCTCTCTCTCGCTCAATTCAATTCTATTTCAATTTAAGGGCTTTATTGGCATGGGAAACGTATGTTAACATTGCCAAAGCAAGTGAAGTAGATAGTAAACATTACACTCAGAAGTTCCAAAAGAATAAAGACATTTCAAATGTCATATTATGTCTATATACAGTGTTGTAACAATGTGCAAATAGTTAAAGTACAAATGGGAAAATAAATAAACA
This sequence comes from Coregonus clupeaformis, assembly GCF_020615455.1. Taxonomy (NCBI): domain Eukaryota; kingdom Metazoa; phylum Chordata; class Actinopteri; order Salmoniformes; family Salmonidae; genus Coregonus; species Coregonus clupeaformis. Next base: position 1,209,801 of record NC_059195.1, read on the forward strand.
TAAATATGGGTTGTATTTACAATGGTTTTTGTTCTTCACTGGTTGCCCTTTTCTTGTGGCAACAGGTCACAGATCTTGCTGATGTGATGGCACACTGTGGGTTTTCACCCAGTAAAATTGGTTTTTGTTTTCAAATTCTTTGTGGATCTCTGTAATCTGAGGGAAATATGTGTCTCTAATATGGTCATACATTTGGCAGAAGGTTAGGAAGTGCAGCTCAGTTTCCACCTCATTTTGTGGGCAGTGTGCACATAGCCTGTCTTCTCTTGAGAGCCAGGTCTGCCTACGGCGGCCTTTCTTAATAGCAAGGCTATGCTCACTGAGTCGGAACATAGTCAACGCTTTCCTTAAGCATTCTAGTTTGCTCTGTTTTTTTGTTAATTCTTTCCAATGTGTCAAGTAATTAACTTTTTGTTTTATCATGATTTGGTTGGGTCTAATTGTGTTGTTGTTGTTGTCCTGGGGCTCTGTGGGGTCTGTTTGTGTTTGTGAACAGAGCCCCAGGACTCTTCTCCAATTTCATCTCTCTGTAGGTGATGGCATTGTTATGGAAGGTTTTGGAATAGCTTCCTTTTAAGTGGTTATAGAATTTAACGGCTCTTTTCTGGATTTGTATAATTAGCGGGTCTCGGCCTAATGCATTATTTGGTGTTTTTCGTTGTACGGGGAGGATATTTTTGCAGAATTCTGCATGCAGAGTCTCAATTTGGTGTTTGTCCCATTTTGTGAATTCTAGGTGCTCTCTCTCTCTCTCTCTCTCGCACACACACACACACACACACACACACACACACACACACACACACACACACACAAGTATGTGTGTAATTTACAGTATTCAAATCAAACCAGATCTGTGACAACTTGTCGATATCAATATTGATAGCGTATTTGTGAGCTAATCGGATCCGCCTTCCTGCTCTTCCCGCGGGAGCTTCACCACGCCTCTTTTCCATGAAGACCTTCGTCTGTGCTCTGGTTGGCTGTTTCGAACAGTGCAGGACAAAAACACGTTTGGAGAGAGCGATAACTGACAACTAATGACAGAGAACTCAACTTTTTGGACACTTCAAAGAAAACTATACGAGAGACTGAACCGGTAACTTCTATGCTGGTGAGTTAACTCACATTGTTTCCGTGGCGTGAACGAATGTGTCGTTATTTCTCTCCAGCCCACGAGGAAGCAACAAGTGCCCCGTGGCTGATCACTCTCCCGAGTGGAAGACTATTTCATGTAGTTTCTAAATTCGTAAACCCCTATTATAGTCTACACAATAGACCAGATTTTGCTGCATGGTTTTTAATGATAGGCGTGTAATTTGGTAGCATGCTTAGATGACTGAACTTTTTTTTACATTTAATGTACAATTAGGCCTACAACTCTGAAAAACCGTGGTAAACGGCTTCAAACACAATTTTCTAAAAGTCTCAACCAAAAAACGTATCGGTGTGTCCATGTATGAACCTGCATAATGACCATCATCATGTCACACACCGGTGATAGACGCGCTACTAATGATTGCGTGTTTGTAAATGTAGGCATGGATACAAACTGCAAGGGACAGACATGCTTGGCCTTGGACAACCACTCACCTTGCCAGAAGATACCGACCCTACCGTTACGCTTGTTTACACTGAGCTTTTTTTTTTCTTTTTTTTTTTTCACCTTTATTTAACCAGGTAAACCAGTTGAGAACAAGTTCTCATTTACAACTGCGACCTGGCCAAGATAAAGCAAAGCAGTGCGATAAAAAACAACAACACAGAGTTACATATGGGGTAAAACAAAAAAGTCAAAAATACAACAGAAATACATATAATATACAGTGTGCAAATTTAGCAAGTTATGGAGGTAAGGCAATAAAATAGGCTATAGTGCAAAATAATTACAATTAGTATTAACACTGGAATGATAGATGTGCAAGAGATGATGTGCAAATAGAGATACTGGGGTACAAATGAGCAAAATAAATAACAATATAGGGATGAGGTAGTTGGGCGGGCTAATTTCAGCTGCACTGAGCTGCACTGAGGTCCGAACAGGGGCGGTGTGTTCAATAGGGCGATATGGGCGACGCACTGCCAAACGGGAAAAGGAAGGGATTTTTTTTCTAATCAATTATATCACGGCAACAGTAGTTATCAGTGTTGTAATCTAGACGTCTGATCTGCCACAGTGCCACTAAATGTCCAATCAGGCTAAAGTCGTGCTTCAAATGCCCCCCCTTTTGGGGGCGATTTCAGTCAGGTTGAAAATCGCCCAGAAGTCTGTCATAGACTCCCATGTAAAATCTATTTTTTTCAAATATCAGAGCTTTCAATACAATCTCTATGGGTTTCTGAGGGCTTGCACTTACGCGCTTTCGTCATACGTAACATAACCATGAACGTAACTAAGAAAAGAGCGGGTAGCAGCATCAATCAATTCACTACTACTATCAAAATGGCTAGGCTTCAGTGCAACTCGATTGTGTCTTTGAAAGAAGTTCCTTTTTGTCGGCGAACAAATGAAGATAAATTGGCAACGAAACAATTAGGACCTCCCAGACCAAATTTAATAATTCAACAGGTTTCTACTAAAGGGGGAAGTCCTACACCCGAGGATTTTCCAAAAATTGGTACGAACGAAAAACCTGGCTAGCAGGCTGCGATGTAGCTAATGCAGTCTTCTGCTACCCCCTGCTTACTCTTTCACCCTGAAGGCGGCACGGCAGACAGCACCGCTTGGACAGCGACTGGTGTGTAACGGACATGCACCATCTTTCAGGAAAGATTAAGAAACATGAGCTGTCAAAGACCCACATGGATAGCTGTTTGAGATTGTCTGCTTTGGGGAGAGTGAACATTCCCACTCAACTGGATGAGGGATACAGGCTAGCTGTCCGCCGCCACAACGATGAGGTTAGTGTTGATAATCACAAGTTTACTGGAGAACTGAAACTGACAAGGCTGACAAGATAGGACCCTTTTGTCCATTGTTATTGGATAGGAACAGAACTTATAACCAGCTCCTGACCTAAATAGATCTTAGCACAACATTTTACTCAACATATCATATTCCATATTCACTATAACAAATATATTTACTACGACATTAGCAAGAACCGCCACATCCTCAGCCGGCTAATCCAGTGTGTGAAGTTTTGCGGAGTGTTTGAGTTAGCTTTGCGAGGCAAAGATGAAACTGAGGGCTCCACCAACCCTGGTAAGCCAACACTTTTGAGATCAGTCAATAAATGCTTCTGGTATTGACTTATATGCTGCCCCTGTCTTCATGTTGTTGCTGGACATATCTTTTTTAAAATGTGTGTAGGTCACCTAAATCATCAGAAAAATTGCCCCCCCTGAGAATTTTTTCAGGAGCCGCCACTGGGTCCGAACACAATCATGGTTACATTAAGTATGGAAGTCAAACCTTCATCCTGCTGCACAGACCCAATGGAAGCTCTAGTCTAGAGTGCCTTGTTAAATTGTGTTTAGGAGCATTTTTAAACGATCTCCATGGTTAAAGTAGTATGATCATATATGAAAGTATTGAATTACTTTGACATATTGAATTATGTTATATTACGCTAATTTACCCATGGTGGACATAATGTGTTACTACATTATAAGACTAACGTTTTCACCACACAATAATTACAGGAAATACCCATCCTTCTTACCACAGATTGGTGATGTTAGTATTAAAGTTTATAGTCAATAAAGAAATCACAAAAGCTATTGATTAAAACAGATCAATGTCTGTATTTGTCATAAGCGCCAGTCCGTAGTGGTACTTAGAACGTAGCTGTCATTTTCAGGCCATGGTGGCTAGAAAAAAATTGCACACTCCTCCCATAATAAGTCTGGCCTCAAATGAATTAATGGATTTGAGGGTTAAGCTATCATTGAAATGAAAGCCAACCCCTGTCTCTATTTAGAAACTGATGTGAGGTGGTGATTCGTTGACATTATCCAGTCAAGCATGTTTGTTTTTCTCCTTCTCTGTGTAGTCCATCTACCAAAATCATTTTCTCACAGAGATGTTGATAAATGGCTACGACAGGTTGTCATCTATTGACAGACTCATGTAGTAAGTTCATTGAAGTTTGTCTGTTAGAAGAGCGCAAACGGGACATGTCGCCGCGGTTATTGTTCCATTAATTTCAATACAATATCGATGTGATTCATTTGCGCACACTATTGATTACAGTAGAACAAGCTAATAAATTCCAGTCTAGTGTGACCGCTTTGTAAATATTGGTGCATGTGCAGTTTAGAAGGTACTAATTTAGCTAACTGAAATCTGTCATTAATTTTGACGTTTTTGTCAAAGATTTTACATCTAACTAAGCTGTATGGAGTATTTTTCAATGGAAACAATGTGCATGAAAATGAGTCGTCTCTCGTTGAATTACAAAAAAATATTTTATTGAAGAGTCCGTACTGTTGACCAGTCACCGACGAAGGGACGTAGACTTCGGCTCCGAACTTTGGCTTGCCTCCAGAAAATATTTTGTGTGCCCGAACTGCCGAAAGAACTCACCGAAGTCTAAAACAGAAAAAAAAACCACAAAATATAATCATAATATATGCACAAACTCTACCGAACTGTTTCGGCTGGGAAGCATGTGGACGCCTTTAGGAAGCTGTTGTGCCCTCTTGGCAAGAGTGGTGGTGGTGTTGGTCCATGACAAGTCCTCAGTGATGTGCACTCTGAGGAACTTAAAACTCGTGACTGTCTCTCCTGCAGTTCCGTTGATGTGGATCGGGGCATGTTCCCCCCTCTGCTTCCTGAAGTCAACAATCAACTATTTTGTTTTGCTGACGTTGAGTGAGAGGTTGTTATCATGATGCCACAATGCCAGTTCACTTACCTCCTCCCTATTGGCTGACTCGTTGTTGTTGGTTATCAGGCCTACAACCGTGGCGTCGTCAGCAAACTTGATGGCATTGGTGTCGTGCAACCATGCAGTTGTGGGTGAAGAGGGAGTACTGCAGAGGACTGAGGACACACCCCTGGGGGGCCCCTGTGTTAAGAGTCAGGGTGGAGGAGGTGTTGTTGCCAATCCTCACAGCCTGTGGTCTAACCGTCAGGAAGTCCAGGATCCAGTTGCAGAGGGTGGTGTCCAGACCCAGGGCTTTGAGCCTTGGGTTGATATCTTCTGGCAACCATCCATCCATCATGACTGGAAAGGAGATGCCCTTGACATTATGATTTTATGGCTTACTTTTAGGCTACATAATGTTAGGCTGTACCAGAAAATATATGGCTCTGGCTATGTAGCCTACCGTTACAACTTGAGATGGATAGAACATGTTTGACTATAGACTGATTTATGTCCATTTAAATCTCCTGTTCCTGGTTTCCTGCTACAGGAATACCATAAAATCAAGGTTGTGCAGGTGCTTCCCTTCGCTTAAGTGTGTGCTGCTACCACATAGGAAGACTATTTCCCCAGCAGAAAAAGGGATCCAAAATACTTTTCATTCATGGATAAGGGATATACCTATTTTAGAATCTCAAGTAGACCTGCCCATTGTTTCTTTAACATACCAATTTCTACGTCTGAAGTGAGCTGTAACGTCAAAACAAATCATTTTCATAGGCATTTCTTATAATATGTAGGCCTTCCACACAAAGATTGGTATTTTTTGCCTTTGCTGCTTTTGTCAGACAACTGTATTTACCAACTTGTGGTAGCTTTTGTGACAGAAATAATACAAATCAGGCTTAGGGTCATACTTGAGCTCTGGACTGGATCCGAATGAATGAAGGCATGCATGCGTGAGGAGGAGTGCGCCCCCAAAACAGCCCTGATTCTGCCCCTCTACCCCCTAATCACCATCTGGCTGATCTCTGTCATTATGCCTCACATTTTGGGGAAGTGGAGTCTCCAGAAGGAGGCCAAACCAAATAAAACCCTGTGCCACAGATAAGATATGAACAGCTTAATTGGTTAAACCCTCACATGAGCCCATATGTGCTGCTATCTCGCCCGTGGACACAATGGAAATCATAATGACATCTTGGTTTTCCCCTCATTCATTTAGGGTACAGCTGACTAAGGGACAGACTGGGACCAGTGGGAGAGGGGCAGAGGAATGGTTACAGGAGAGGGAGAATGGACTGAAGGAATAAAATCATACACATATTTTGCAGATGTTATTGCAGGTGCAGTGAAATGCTTATGTTTCTAGCTCCAACAGTGCAATAATACCTAACAATGCACACATTAATTAAGAAATATCAGCACGTGCAATGTCCGAGTCTGGAATATATACACTGAGTATACCAAACATTAATATTGAATTGCACCACCCCTTTTGCCCTCAGAACAACCTCATTTCGTCTGGGCATGTACTCTACAAGGTGTCGAAAGCGTTCCACAGGGATGCTGGCCAATGTTGACTCCAATGCTTCCCACAGTTGTGTGAAGTTGGCTGGATGTCCTTTGGGTGGTGGACCATTCTTGATACACACGGGAAAATGTTTAGCGTCGAAAAACTCAGCAGCGTTGCAGTTCTTGACACAAACCGGTGCGCCTGGCACCTACTACCATACCCTGTTCAAAGGCACTTAAATATTTTGTCTTGCCCATTCACCCTGCACTGAGAGCTTTGATGCACCTGTCTCCGCCTTCTATATGGTAGCGGGGTGAACAGGCTGTCGCTCGGGTGGCTGAGGTCCTTGATGATCTTCTTGGCTTTCCTGTGACACTGGGTGCTGTAGATGTCCTGGAGGGCAGGTAGTGTGCCCCCGGCGACGTGTACATGCATACATTCATGATTATTTTGTTTTTTCATAGCCAGGATGGGTTTGTTGGTGTGATAACTCGGATGTGTTGCCCTAGGGCAGTCATTTAAGGCCACTTTGTTCAGCAGCAGTTCTTCTCTTTCTGCCAAACATATGGCATGCTAGACTACTGGTTCAAAGGATGCATTCACCAAGGGTTTGAATATTTCATAGCGTCGCCAGCACAAACGTTCCTCTGTTGTCTTAAATGTCTTCTCCATTGGCCAGGTTTCAGCCAGGCTGTGGCCTGTCTGGCTAACAACGAACGTCTCCATTGTCTCACCCTCCACCTGCCGAACCCTCTCATGGCTAATGACCTCATTCAACATTAGATTTCTCAGTTCTGATATAAAAACATTATTTGAGTCAGTCGTAATTCCCTAGAGTCTTCTATTACTACATACTTGTATAGGTAGGGCCTTACAAAAATTACCTTGCTGACCTGAATCAATGAAAATCGACTCATTGACTGAGAGGGAGAGGGGTCTATCTTTTAGGCATCCTGTGAATATTTCCAGTTTAATTCTAGATGTCTTCGGACTCCTATGATAGTTGATGATGAGTCCCAGTTGTAAAACAAATAACAGGATGAGAGGAGGATGCTGAAAGGGTGTTTGCAGGTCTTCGTTAATGACAGCAGGTCATTAGTGAATGACAACAGGATCTATCGTAGCTTTTGTTTTTGCTGAGGTCTTATGTTATTAAGGTGAAACCTTTACCCACTCCCCTCCTCTCTATCCCAGGGATTATCATACAGGCAAGTCACCCTCCTTACCTCTCCTTGACCTGACCTTCTGTGAGGGTCTTCTTCAGGGGCTCGGACGTCTAGCAGCTTATCTGACCACTTTGATAAAGCCGGTTACAAATTAGCCTACACGACTTAGGCCCATATTTGGTGTTCGCATTGTGTTCCAATTTCATTTAGGATTTTCTTTTTTTTAGTTTGAAGACAATGGAGAACACAAGTCATACAATTTGAAAGGTACAACTAGTCTTGTATACCAGCAGATAAAATATGTCTGTGTTCCTGTCATAAGAGGATTTCAGCATACCCTACTACACACAGAACATTTTCTCAACACCCTCTTTAAGCCAAAGCCTTTTTTTATTCTGTTGACATCGAGTCGCAGTTTCAGATGAGGTCATTAACGGTCTTGTCCTTACAACTGACCCATTTTTGAATACAGCAACTTGTGCAGTTGTTGCAGCAATGATCAGATCACAACCCTCTCCTCGATAATCAATGAAGCTCTTCCTGATGATGACTTTGTCAGTATGGCAATTCATTCTGGAAAATGTATTTAAAGCAAACGTCAATCTTTATGACGCTGTCAGGTTAGATCAGTGCTCTTGGCGGTCTTTGGGCCATTATTAGGTACTTCAGTTGGGACTGTTGGGATATTGTTTTCTGAAGGGATGATGTCATCTGCGTTGGCTTGCAATTCTGTGGCCTAGCCTATGTTAATCAGCGAGAGAACTCCCACAAGGAATGGGAAAGCGACCAGCCCTGCCTGCTGCAGCTTAAAGGGCACCATCACTCTATAGGATACTTAACTCAATGTCAGCTCCCTTTGACAACTTTTATTTGGTTCCCTCAATTTCAGACTTCAATAAATCCACTCGTTTTTTACACCTTACCAGACGTGTCGACTGTTTCCAAAATACCGTTTTTTTTACAAGACAAACTTCCCAGCAGCCTCGTGAAATGCGTGCTGTGGAGCAGTAATAGACTAATCAAACCAGGATGAAGTGGGATTGGCAGGCGTCTCCTCAGTTCACACCTAAAAGCCGACGAGGGGCTTTCCTGGCAACCCGTCATCTTCAGGACAACTCCTCTTGAAGGACATGGGTTGAGCCTAAATTATGTACGCTACGCTTAGGCCTAATCCTGCCTGAATGCACCTACTCCCATAATGTAGACAAGGTCCATTTAAAATGGAGAGGCACCAAATTAAACCTTCAACTGACAGGCCAATTAAGTTGAGACACAAGGGGCTCAGCAGGAGAAGTTAAATGAAGGAGGAGTTGGTATTCTCTGGGAAGAGTGGAGCAGACCCCATTTGGCAGGAGGGCAGGGTAAATAAAAAAAGAACCGCCTATGGCCCCATGTGCTGGCTTACAGCCCTTTTACACTCCTATGTTAGACTCGTGCAGCTGTTCCATGCTATTGGTAAATAAGCAAATTACCCCCCCCAACTCACTAATTCACACACTGAATGAACATGCAACCCCCTGACATTGTGTGGTCTCTCGCTGTGCGCTTGAATGCACATCAGACACATGATGTACACATCGACTGCAGCTCCATTCATGTGCCACGAGTTTAGTGTTGTGATCGGTGAGGGTGGGTCGTCAATGTCTGGAATAGCCCCTGATCCTCTTAAATGATTACGGAGGCAAGATGATGACCTGCGTGGGGAACATGTGGCCAGTCTCCCCCTGCTCCCTCATCCATCTGTGTGTTTATCTTCAGGACTATAGAGGCTTGGCTAATGTCCCTCAACTTCATTAACCTCTTTAAGGATCGGACCCTTTTTTTCACCTAAAATGACATACCCAAATCTAACTGCCTGTAGCTCAGGACCTGAAGCAAGGATATGCATATTCTTGATACCATTTGAAAGGAAACACTTTGAAGTTTGTGGAAATTTGAAATTAATGTAGGAGAATATAACACATTAGATCTGGTAAAAGATAATACAAACCAAAAAACATGTTGTTTTTTTTTTTTTTTATCATCATCTTTGAAATGCAAGAGAAATGCCACAATATAATATTGCAGTTTGGGCACAATGTAGATTTTGGCCACTAGATGGCAGCAGTGTGTGTAAAGTTTCAGATTTATCCAGTGAAGCATTGCAATACTGGACTATTTTGTATCACGTCTGCCCAAATGTGCCGAACTGGTCAATTGATACATTTTCATGTACATAAATATAGACAACATACAAAAAAGATATGGTAATACAAAATGTAAGTTTACACACTCCCAGGAATGTCATACATGATGGATCATTAGCTTATACACTAACTTTCACACATCTAGATGGCCGGGTGGGGTGGGTGTGGAGCCAGAGACAGCAGGGGGTCAAACTGTAGAACCCAGTTCTTACATTTGAATATAAAAATGGATTTTATCAAACAAAACTGTTACATTTGATCTCCGGGACCCTTAGAATGACAAATCAGAGCAAGATTACTGAATGTAAGTACATTATTTACCTTCAGAGGTGAATGTATCAAACCAGTTGCCGTGATAATTTTTTTTTGTTGTGCCCTCTCCTCAAACAATAGCATGGTATTTTTTCACTGTAAAAGCTACTGTAAATTGGACTGTGCAGTTAGATTAACAAGAATTTAAGCTTTCTGCCCATTTAAGACATGTCTATGTCCTAGAAAATTTGCTGTTACTTACAACAGTCATGCTAATCACATTAGCGCACGTAAGCTCAACCGTCCCGTATACGGGACACTGATCCCGTAGATGTTAAACCTTCCCATTACTCCCTCACAAAGGGAGACCCACTATTTCAATTCATTTTAAGGGCCGTCTTGGCAGGAAGCAGGTTTTTGTTTGTAATTTTACATCCCTGTTCTATCAGAGAAACAAAACGCATTAATCAATATCAAATAAAATTGTATTTGTCACATGCTTCATAGACAACAGGTGTGGACTAACAGTGAAATGCTTACAAACAGGTCCTGTTCCAACAATGCGGAGTTAAAGATTAGATCAAAAAATATATATATATTAGTAAAAATAACATGGCTATATATAGGGAGTAGAAAATAACATGGCTATATACAGGGAGTACCAGTGCCGAGTCGATGTGCAGGGGTATTTATTTATATTTTTATTTTACCTTTATTTAACCAGGCAAGTCAGTTAAGAACAAATTCTTATTTACAATGACGGCCTACATGAGGTAATTGAGGTAGCAATGTACTGTACATATAGGTAGGGGTAAAGTGACTAGCAGCAGCGTGTGTGTTAGGGTGTAAGTATGTGTGGGTAGAGTTCAGTGTGTGTGCATAGAGTCAGTGCAAGAGAGTCGGTGCAAAAAAGGGTCAATGCAGGTAGTCCGGGTAGGCTTTTGATTAGCTATTTAGCAGTCTTGCTTAGAAGTCTTATGGCTTGGGGGTAGAAGCTGTTCAGGGTCCTGTTAGTTCCAGACTTGCTGTGCGGTAGCAGAGAGAACAGTCTGTGGCTTGGGTGGCTGGAGTCTTTGACAATTTCTTGGGCCATCCTCTGACACTGCCTGGTATAGAGGTCCTGGATGGCAGGGAGCTCAGCCCCAGTAAAGTACTGGGCTGTACGCACTACCCTCTGTAGCGCCTTGCGGTTGGTGCCAAGCAGTTGCCATACCAAGCGGTGATGCAGCCAGTCAAGATGGTGCAGCTGTAGAACTTTTTGAGGATCTGAGGGCCCATTCCAAACATTTTCAGCCACCTGAGGGGGAAGAGGCGTTGTCGTGCCCTCTTCACGACTGTGTTGGTGTGTTTGGACCATGATAATTCCTTAGTGATGTGGACACCGAGGAATATGAAGCTCTCGACCCGCTCTACCAAAGCCCCGTCGATGTGAATGGGCCTAGGCTCTAAAATGATGAATGTGATGTGGAAACTATAGGCCTCACTCGTGCAGACACAAACAGGAATAGTTCACTAAAAATATACATGTTTAAGTAAATTAACATCAAAGCATGTACAGTACCCTTGGAAGAATGTACACCTTGTAGGAAGATTTTCCTTAAAAATAACACAATTCAAACATTGGCTTAAAAAAAACGGCCACAAAACAACTTTGGGTGGTCAGTCCGTTGGTTAGACTTTATTGAAAAGACCCCACACTTAAACCAATCTGCTAACCAAGATTAATAACTGAGCTAGAAGAATGTTGATTTGGATTAATTTACCCAATGTACCATGTACAATAATGTACCAAGCAAGGTTTACATTGTGAAGCAAAAACAAGCTCGACTGCATATTCATTCAAACATTAATTTTTGCAGGACCCAAAGGTCATTGTTGGAAGACTTGTCCCTGAAACTCTGCAACCGGTTTTGATTGGACAGGGCTGCCAAGAGAGAACGGACATTGTTCGAGTCTTTCAGCAACCGCTGGAGAATGTGCGTGGCAGCGCCCCGTGTCGAGCCTTGCCATTTCCTCAGTGACACTCGCACATTCATATCAGCCAACCCAGCAGCATAAAACACATTCTGTTTTTCAACTCCTCTCTTTTCATTTCTCTCTCTCTCCCTCCCTCGCATTGACATTTGGTGGTGGTGTGAACGCGCATGCTGCCCTTTTGGTCCCTACAGGGAGGCATTCTCTCAGCTCGCGCATTGGGGCCTCAGATGCAGCGCATTCTAGAGACGAGTGCTCCCTTTGTTCTCTGCTGTCAGCCCCATACGCCTCCCTACTCAAATAAAAAAATCAACCCCTTCTCTCTTTCTCCCCCTCTTTGTTTGTATACTGTCCACAGGTTTAAGTCTACTGATTTCCTCCAGGAGCAAGTCTTGCCAGGGTTCCAAATAGGCAGTGCTCGTCACCTTTTTAGCAAATCAGGACATGTGCACAGGCCTGGGAACCCAGATAAGCATTAGACAATGCTAACTTTGGTCCAGCAACTACTCTGAGGGCATCCCAGATCAGGGACTGTCACAATGTGTCATTTGAACCCTTGCCCTTTTCTCTTCAGTTTTCCCCACACCAAACCTTCCCTTTGCTATCATGTTTTTTTTTGGGGGGGGTTGGGGAAGGAGGATGAGATGAGGAAGTGGCTGGTTCCCCTGCACCCTAGCCCTCTCCATTTCCACTAGCTCCTCGCAGGGAGCTCCCAGGGCAGGCTGCAGAGTTGGGGGATGACGGACGCGAGGGGGGGTGGTGGTGTGTGTAACAATGGGCGCTTTGTGAGAGGGGGACTGGCCGTGGCAGGAGTGGGGGGCCTCCGCAGCGCTGAGCTGAGCAGAGCCACTTCATTAGTCAAGGTTCTCCCTCCTCCCTCTATTCTCTCTCTCCTCCCTCTGTCATTCTCTCCCCCGCTGTCGACATAACACACTCTGAAATCTGGAACCAGCCAGTAGGAGCCTACGTGGTTTGTGCTGCGCTTTCTGCTTTCTGGTCAGAAGCAGGGTGGAGAATAGTTTTTCAGACTATCTGGGGGTTCTACGCAGCTCTTTTCGTACATGACTACTGTCGTCCTCCTGTCCTAAGGTAATTCTGCTTGTCTGCACTGCTGTCATTCTGTCCTCTGCCAAGAGCAAAGCATCACAGATGAGACTTGGATTGATTTATTTCATTCTGTGTCAGAGTAACTGAATGCAAATTATTTTGTGCACGTAAAGAGCTGTCTATCAAATGACAACAGCGTATTAAGTAGCTGAAATGTGGATCTATGATTAGGGTTGCAAAATTCTGAGAACTTTCAATAAATTCCCTAGTTTTCCAGAAATCCTGGTGGAGGATTCCGGCTTTTCTGCTTCTTCCCTCCTGATTCCGGGAATCCTCCAACTGGGATTTCGGGGGGAAAACCAGGGAATTTATTGAAAGTTCCCAGATTTTTGCAACCCTATCTATGATATTGAAATGCGGTCATAGCGCTGGGGTCTTAGTTTGTGCTGCCTGCCCCTCGGGTGTATGGTGACATTTGTGTTTGAGAACTGGAGCTCAGCCCAGTAGAGGTTTTACATTCTGTGTCAATCCTATAGAGTAGGCTGGGAAGGGGTTTTGGGGGGATCGCTGAGGGAGAAAGGGAGTTTTTTTGGGGGGGGGGGGGGTTTCCTCAGCTGTGTTTCTTGTTGACTAAACTGTCAGTGTCACAGGCTAGTGCAGTGCAGCACATTATTGTCTTTCGCTCTCTCGTTCACACATACACACACACACCCCTTGGGGCCAAGGGGATGGTTCTGGGTCTGGGTAATCCCCTACATCCTGGGAGGAAGGAGGAAGAGGTAGAGCTTTACATTTTGTAAACATTCTGAATTCTATATATATTCTTAGTCATAACATAAACATGTAAATATTTGAGTCATAATCTCTTAAAGTAAAGCACAGTGCTTTACGGCTAATCTAGATTGTTTCATTCGTTTGTCACTAACCTGTATCATGTCATTTACTTGGCACATGGTCCATGGCTCATGTCCTTTTGTTCTGGCTGGAAGGTGCAATCGATAACATGGACTGATGCTGAATCAATATTGTCCCATCCCATTCCGGAACTTTGCAGACTACATGCTAAACAGCCCTTTAGCAGAATGTAGAGAGAACCTCTACTGTTAACTGAGCAAAGTTACAATGACGAATGATACGGAGATGGTTGCTACTGCCAGATGTTTCTCAGCCCTGTGGACTGAGAATCCTCACCATGTGTGTCAGCTGCAGATGAATCAGATGTTCTGGTAGTGCTGTCTTTGTTAGCATGTGGTGGATAGGACACGATGATGCGTGAGCCACATGTACATGGGTCGAATGTGAATGCCTGAATGTGTTGCTATAACGGGTATATAATCACAAAGCAATATCAAGGAGCCAGCGATGTTCTTCTCAAACAACTCCTATATTTCCTATAAGAATGGTGATTTGATACCCTTAGTACTGTAGCCCATGTTCCAATGCTGTCTGTTTTCAGGATGAAGAGGTGAATCTCCTCTGATTGCAGTGATGGCAGTGCAGGCTGGCATACAGGTAAGGATATTACTTATTATCATGAACATACAAGGATTTTTGGAATGTTTGTTTTTTGTTCAGAAGGGAAAACTCCTTTTCCCTCAAAGGGCCAGTCCAAAGACCTCTTCTCATAAAGTGGCCCCTATCCCTCCTGTATTTGCATATCTAAAGGATAGGAGTAGCAGTCAGGTGTAAACAAAGTGGCTCGGCAGTTTAGGACCCCTCACGAGTCATTCAAAACCTCTTAACGCTTTCCTGATACCAATCCAATAGATTTACTGTTCTATTACCTCCAGCAACATAATCAGTTTGCTCTCACAGCTGTCTGGTATCTGAGGAGGCCAATAAGACGCTGTGGGCTGGGCCGTAACTACATATGAGGACACCGAGGTCTGGATCTCGTATAAAAAAAATATATATATACAAATATTTTATTTTCTTGAACTCAGTCAGGGTCTCAACTTACTGTTGAGTTAGAATAGTAGAATACACAAGGTGTAATTTCGAAACTTGGTTGTGCATCAGCAGTTTTCCAGTTATGTTACTCAATGATAGTCACGCAATTATTATTGTAAATAAGAATTTGTTCTTAACTGACTTGCCTAGTTAAATAAAGGTAAAATAAATAAATTAGCCCATGTCAGTATTATATATTTTTTGATTGGATAAGTCTAGTTAGTTTAGCCAATTATCTAATCATGGCCGAATTACCGACTGGGCACGCAGGGCACGTGCCCAGGGGCCCTTACTTCCAGGGGGCCCCCATAGATTTGGTTAGTCACTCTCACTAAGATATTATATTAACATGTAATAAGTTATGGCAAAATGTGTAGAATTGCAGGACATTTGTAAATCTGCCAAAAAATTATCCTCACCACATGGCAAAATGTATAGAATTGCAGGAAAGTGCCTGTAAAACTAAAATAAAAATTCTGTACAGTAAACTAATTGGGTGGGTGGTAGCCTAGCGGTTAAGAGGTTGGGCCAGTAACCGAAAGGTTGCTGGTTCGAATCGCCTAGCTGACTAGGCGAAATCTGTCTGTGCCCTTGAGCAAGGCACTTAACCCTAATTGCTTCTGTAAGTCGCTCTGGATAAGAGTGTCAGCTAAATGACTAAAATGTAGAAATGTTTACTTTTTGTTAATAAAATACTTTTGCTGCTGCGTGCAGATCCCTCTGTACGTATTAAATGATAGTTTTTAATCCCAGGGCTGAGTTAATGTGTAGTGGCTAATTGTATAGCTAATAGGCTATGTGTTTGTAGATCGACTGAGGTGAATGAAGCTACAGCAACCAATGTGATAATGGCTGGGGTCGTTTTTGCTGTTCTTCAAATAGTATTTTGAAGTTTTTAAATGGTATAGAAATGCAGTAAATGAGCTTCAACTTTCCCCCCTGTCCGGACCTCACTAAAACTCAGACCCTGGTTACGGCCCTGCCTGTGGGGTTTCTGCTCTCTGTTTTCTGAAAGGGTCAAAGGTCAACAAGAACCATGGGAAGATTTCACAACTAGGAGGAGCATAAAGGACTAGCAGGCGTAACTCTGGCCCTGTTTGAATCCTTCCTTCTTCTCTTCCTTGAAGTTTGCACTGATCTGATGTAGGGCTGGGAATTGCCAGGGATCTCGCGATACGATATTATCATGATACTTCGGTGCCGATACGATATGTATTGCGATTCTCACGATTCTATATATTCTATGTATTGGGATTCGATACTGTGATTTTATTATGCTTTGATGTTCCAAACATATTGCTCACTATAATTCTGCTGCAGAGGGACAAGAGAGCCATGAGAAAATAACTGTTGGTCAGTCATTGAAATAAAAGTGCTGAAAACATGTTGGCTTACCAGAGTTTTGGTGCAGGTACAGCTAAAATATACAGTGCATTCAGAAAGTATTGAGACACCTTGACTTTTTCCACATTTTGTTACGTTACAGCCTTATTCTAAAATTGATTGAGTTGTTTTTTTCCTCATCAATCTACACACAATACCCCATAATGACAAAGCAAAAAACTGGTTTTTAGAACTTTTAGCAAATGTATGTATGTATGTACAGTTGAAGTCGGAAGTTTACATTTAAACTCAGTTTTTCACAATTCCTGACATTTAATCCTAGTAAAAATTCCCTGTTTTAGGTCAGTTAGGATCACCACTTTATTTTAAGAATGTGAAATGTCAGAATAATAGTAGAGTGATTTATTTCAGCTTTTATTTCTTTCATCACATTCCCAGTGGATCAGAAGTTTACATACACTCAATTAGTATTTGGTAGCATTGCCATTAAATTGTTTAACTTGGGTCAAATGTTTCGTGTAGCCTTCCACAAGCTTCCCACAATAAGTTGGGTGAATTTTGGCCCATTCCTCCTGACAGAGCTGGTGTAACTGAGTCAGGTTCGTAGGCCTCCTTGCTCGCACACGCTTTTTCAGTTCTGCCCACACATTTTCTATAGGCCTGAGGTCAGGGTTTTGTGATGGCCACTCCATACCTTGACTTTGTTGTCCTTAAGCCATTTTGCCACAACTTTGGAAGTATGCTTGGGGTCATTGTCCATTTGGAAGACCCATTTGCGACCAATCTTTAACTTCCTGACTGATGTCTTGAGATGTTGCTTCAATATATCCACATAATTTTCCTTCCTCATGATGCCATCTATTTTGTGAAGTGCACCAGTCCCTCCTGCAGCAAAGCACCCCCACAGCATGATGCTGCCACCCCCGTGCTTCACGGTTGGGATGGTGTTCTTCGGCTTGCAAGCCTTCCACTTTTTCCTCCAAACATAACGATGGTCATTATGGGCAAACAGTTCTATTTTTGTTTCATCAGATCAGAGGACATTTCTCCAAAAAGTACGATCTTTGTTCCCATGTGCAGTTTCAAACCGTAGTCTGGCGTTTTTATGGCGGTTTTGGAGCAGTGGCTTCTTCC
Source organism: Coregonus clupeaformis (assembly GCF_020615455.1). NCBI lineage: Eukaryota > Metazoa > Chordata > Actinopteri > Salmoniformes > Salmonidae > Coregonus > Coregonus clupeaformis. Next base: position 1,227,181 of record NC_059195.1, read on the forward strand.
TTGCTGAGCGGCCTTTCAGGTTATGTCGATATAGGACTTGTTTTACTGTGGATATAGATACTTTTGTACCTGTTTCCTCCAGCATCTTCACACGGTCCTTTGCTGTTGTTCTGGGATTGATTTTCACTTTTCGCACCAAAGTACGTTCATCTCTAGGAGACAGAACGTGTCTCCTTCCTGAGCGGTATGACAGCTGCGTGGTCCCATGGTGTTTATACTTGAGTACTATTGTTTGTTCAGATTAACGTGGTACCTTCAGGCGTTTGGAAATTGCTCCCAAGGATGAACCAGACTTGTGGATGTCTACAATTGTTTTTCTGAGGTCTTGGCTGATTTTCCCATGATGTCAAGCAAAGAGGCACTGAGTTTGAAGGTAGGCCTTGAAATAGATCCACAGGTACACCTCCAATTGACTCAGGCTAATTGACATAAATTATCAGAAGCTTCTAAAGCCATGACATCATTTTCTGGAATTTTCCAAGCTGTTTAAAGGCACAGTCAACTTAGTGTATGTAAACTTCTGACCCCCTGGAATTGTGATACAGTGAAATAATCTGTCTGTAAACAATTGTTGGAAAAATTAGTTGTCATGCACAGAGTAGATGTCCTAACCGACTTGCCAAAACTATTGTTTGTTAACAAAAATTTGTGGAGTGGTTGAAAAACAAGTTTTAATGACTCCAAGTGTATGTAAACTTCCGACTTCAACTGTGTGTGTGTGTGTGTGTGTGTGTGTATATGTGTATATATATATATATATATATATATATATATATATATATATATATATATATATATAGAGAGAGAGAGAGAGAAAAAACTTAAATCACATTTACATAAGTATTCAGACCCTTAACTCAGTACTTTGTTGAAACACCTTTGGCAGCAATTACAGCCTCGAGTCGTCTTGGGTTTGACGCTACAAGCTTGGCAAACCTGTATTTGGGGAGTTCTCCCATTCTTCTCTGCAGATCCTCTCAAGCTCTGTCAGGTTGGATGGGGAGCGTCGCTGCACAGCTATTTTCAGGTCTCTCCCGAGATGTTTGATCGGGTTCAAGTCCGGGCTCTGGCTGGGCCACTCAAGAACATTCAGAAGCCACTCCTGCGTTGTCTTGGCTGTGTGCTTTGGGTCGTTGTCCTGTTGGAACCTTCGTCCCAGTCTGAGGTCCTGAGCGCTCTGGAGCAGGTTTTCATCAAGGATCTCTCTGTACTTTGCTCCGTTCATCTTTCCCTCGATCCTGACTAGTCTCCCAGGCCCTGCCGCTAAAAAACATCCCCACAACGTGATGCTTCACCGTAGGGATGGTGCCAGGTTTCCTCCAGACGTGACGCTTGGCATTCAGGCCAAAGAGTTCAATCTTGGTTTCATCAGACCAGAGAATCTTGTTTCTCATGGTCTGAGAGTCATTTAGGTGCCTTTTGGCAAACTCCAAGCGGGCTGTCATGTGCCTTTTACTGAGGAGTGGCTTCCGTCTGGCCACTCTACCATAAAGGCCTGATTGGTGGAGTGCTGCAGAGATGGTTGTCCTTCTGGAAGGTTCCACATATCCACAGAGGAACTCTGAAGCTCTGTCAGAGTGACCATCGTGTTCTTGGTCACCTCCCTGACCAAGGCCCTTCTCCCCCGATTGCTCAGTTTGGCCGGGCGGCCAGCTCTAGGAAGAGTCTTGGTGGTTCCAAACTTCTTCCATTTAAGAATGATGGTGGAGGCCACTGTGTTCTTGGACTTTCAATGCTGCAGAAATGTTTTGGTACCCTTCCCCAGATCTGTGCCTCGACACAATCCTATCTCTGAGCTCTACGGACAATTCCTTCAACGTCATGGCTTGGTTTTTGCTCCGACATGCACTGTCACCTGTGGGACCTTTTATATAGACAGGTGTGTGCCTTTCCAAATCATGAATTTACCACAGGGTGGACTCCAATCAAGTTGTAGAAACATCTCAAGGATGATCAATGGAAACAGCGTGCACCTGAGCTCAATTTCGAAACTCATAGCAAAGGGTCTGAATACTTATGTAAATAAGGTATTTCTGTTTTTTATTTGTAATAAATGTGCAAACATTTCTAAACCTGTTTTCACTTTGTCATTATGGAGTATTGTTTGTAGATTTGAGGGGCAAAAATTATTTAATCAATTTTAGAATAAGGCTATAACGTAACAAAATGTGGAGGAAGGGGTCTGAATACTTTCCCAAATTTCCTCGATACTTGGAGTCAAAGTATTGATATAATATCATCCAAAATATTATCGCGATATGTAACTATCCATTTTTCCGATGCGACATGATTAGTCAAAGCAATGTAGTGGGATCGTTGTTTTTTGCACTCAAATCATGTCATGTGATAACGTTAAGGAAGGGTGAAAGTATTCAAACTCATTGGCTTGGTGTCTGTCTTGTGATCAACATACAATCGAGAGGCCTAGTACATGTATGCGAGCCACATCATCCTAAATGGCTATTTGGTGGATTCATTAAGAATCTGTTAGGAATGTAGATTTGCTGTGTTAAATCCCTTCCCTAACTATGTTCCAGTAAGGAGCTTTAAAGTCCAATGTTTAAAACTCTTACGTGCCAGATTTACCATGATTATGCTGTATTTGTTTACACAATTAGTCTACTTGCCTGTACACAGGCTACCCCTACACCGTTATTCTGAAAACGAAATTTATACTTGAGAGGAGTCTAAAGTTTTCATAGTACCCAAAACCATTTCACAATTTTATTTGAACACAGGAAAGGTGGTAGGTAATCTACTGCACAAATACTACCATAAAGGATCAGTTGAATTTATGTCTAACTAGAATAAGCCCACGTGAGGCCTACTAAAGCTTTCATTTCTGTGAAACCTGCATTCAGTCAGGTGACGCTGGAGAGGCCACCATGGGTCATCTCCAATGGTATGTTGGTAATCTCCACGTTTCTGTAACTCAAACACTCCCCTCCTCCTTTTCTCGAATTAGCTGTATTTGGTGCGAGTAAGGCGGAAAACAACATATGTTGTGGGGTTGCCTTGCCCAGAGCGCCTGCCAGGCACCTTATCCTTAGAACACAGTTATGTAAGGGAGAGGGGGTTGGGGAGGAGGAATTGTGAGAATTTCTTCTAATTTTGTAGGCCTATTTCTGTGTTTTAATTAAATGCATCCCTTTTTGAGAACCAGACAGAATTTTAAGTACTTTCTACTCAGCAGGGCCTTTTACGATCTCTCTCACCCTCTTTCTCTCACCCTCTTTTTCTCTCTCACCCTCTTTCTCTCTCACACCCTCTTTCTTGTCAGTCTGGGATGTTTTCTCCAACAATGATAACTTGACTCAGCCCCGTTCTCTACCTCCACTGAAGTTTGGGAGTCACTCAAATGGGGACGTGGAAAAATCTCAAAGAACAACCAAGACCTTTCTGTGAGGCTAAACCCAGGGAAAGTCTAAATCATGATATGCCAGTGAGAGTGTGGGAGAGAGGAAGCGATAGCGGATATACTGTCAGCTGTGTGTATGATTGGAGGTTAATCTGATACGACATCAATGGCGACTGTAGGATACAAGGCTTGTTCCAGCCTCCAGGCATTCTCCTCCCCTCAGCTGATTTTCTTTCCCTCACTGTGAGTGGAATATCACCACAGACATCTAGTAGGCAGTCTCAGAGGACTTGGTTGTCTCGACAATATTCTGCTTCTATTCTTCCATTTTAGAGTCCTACACAAAACGCTTCTCATTCTCCAAGGCAACCTTTCCTCCATCTATTTACACTTCAATCTTATTAGTGTAGCTGTATAGGGTTTTTTGGCCAAAGGTCGAAATTGTATACAACATGTTTTTGAAAATTGATACACTTGAATCATGTTATTCTTGCCCTGACGAAAGGATGGTCTGTGTGCCAGGGGCTGAACTCTAGTAGCCTGTGTGAGTGAAGGATGTCTCCCTCCCCCGTCCTATCCCACTGCCAACAGAGCCTAAACCCACTTCCAGTGATCTGTGCAGCTCCTCTAGTCTACAGCCATTTGAATACAATCTCTCTCTTTCACTCTCACTCACTCCCTCTCCTGCAGGTGTGGTTCGGGGAGAAGTTTGACGCACCCCTGCAGAGTCCACGCAGCCCTTTGACGCTGCGCCATGGGCCGGGCTTGGCCGATGTCTTCCAGTATGATCAGTGGCTGGCCGTGCGCCACGAGGCCACACTGGTACCCATGCAGGAGGACCTGGCCATCTGGCTCACCGGGATGCTGGGTAAGACCAGGAGGGTGATGGGGGGGGGGGATAATTCAAACACTATGTCGTTGTCTTGTTCCTGTGGCATTATTTGTACCTTGAACCTGGCAATGGAAGTTTGTTTGATGTGCAGCCTGGAATTCTTCCTTTTTGTTATTCATTTGGCCTCAAACGTCTCGCCCTGTCACTCACCCCCCACTCCCAACAATACACACTAACACACTCGTGCTAATCTTTTCCTCTCGGTCTCTCTCTGATACACAGGAGACGAGGTGAGAGCGGAGTGCTTCATGGCGGAGCTGAACAATGGGGTGAAGCTGTGTCGGCTCATCGGAGCTCTGCAGAGCAGGATCTCTCAGAGCGGGGCCTCTGATATGGGCAAGGTGAGCTGAGGGGAGAGGAATGGCAGGGAGAATGGCATATTAAGGGGAAGTAGGCGAGTGGGTACAGAATGGTAAGGATGGGGGAGTTCGAGTTGGCGGTCTGTTTCCCATCTGAAACGAGTTGGTGCGTTTGGTTCTGTTGTCATTAGTTTTTCTGTCCATTTGAAAATATCACCTAGCCAAGAATGCTCATATGTCAACTGTGATGCAATGCATGTGTGGTTAATTTGTAATACTTTTTTGAATGCCTTTCCCTGCAGTTGTTTCCCATGAAGAAGGTGGCATGTAAGTGCAATGCCTCTCCAGGGTCCTTTTTCGCCCGCGACAACACTGCCAACTTCCTGGGCTGGTGTCGCCACATAGGTGTGGAGGAGACGTACCTGTTTGAGTCGGAGGGCCTAGGTACGTGTTTTAGTTTGGTGGGGAGACCGTACTAGCAAGTAGGAGTTCATCACAAATGGCCATCGCTCCAGACAGTTTTGAAGTGCATATTTGGGTTATTTATTTTGTCTCGGCAGCCTCTAGTTAGCTTAGCATTCTAGCGCAAATGTCCACAAGTGTCAATCAAACCAAAACCCATTCAGTCTTGTGTAATCAGTGGAGCAGTACCATGGTAGTACAGTTGAGGTAGGGTCTGACTCCATACCCATCCCAACACTATTGTAACATTACTACATTATCCTTGGAGTTGATTAATACATTACTACATTACCCTTTGAGTTGTTTGATACATTAATACATTACCCTTGGAGTTGATTAATGGCTCCTTACCTTAATCGGTTCAAAGGAACATGGGCTGAGTTGTAAGCCTTTAATGACTGAACGGAGCAGATGCCTCCACTGCAGCCATTGTCTGGCTTTTGTTTAAGCCATCCTCCTTAATGACATAATAGGATCCACCATAGAGAGCAATTAACATAAGTTCTCTATGTGGACACCTCCTCATAAGTAATGGGTTTGTGACACTGCTGCTATAGTATTATACAACCATGTCGTCTCTCTACAGTATGTATTCTCTCTGTCTCTCAGTTCTGCACAAGGATCCCAGGCAGGTGTGTCTGTGTCTGCTAGAGATCGGCCGCATCGTCTCCAAGTAAGCTTCCCTTCGTAGATAGATGGTGTTGCACTGTGACAAATGTAAGCTGAGATCATTCTAGAACATGACCACCACGTTTTGTTTTGACCTTTCACTGATCCTGTAGTTATGCAATGTGGTATGTTGCAGCTGTGTTTGGGTAGAAAGATGGACAAGGCAGCAAAAGTGAATGTGTGGTATCTTTTTTGCATTCCTAACAGTCCCTTTAGAGCACTGAGCTTATCTGTTTTCTCCATAGGTATGGGGTGGAGCCTCCGGTGCTGGTGAAACTAGAGAAGGAGATTGAGCTGGAGGAGACTCTGCTGAAGACGACAGAGCCTGCTCCTGCAGTCAAAACCTTCACTGTGTGCTGCCAGCATGGGGGACTCTATCAGCCTGGGGTAAGTCACTCCAGGAATTAAAACTATGCTATTGTCAAACTTGTACAGACTAAATGGAGACTTGACTCTCCACTTTCCTCTCATCTCTGTTGTTGTTCTATTAAAAGTGTTAGATGGTGACCGAGTTCATCAGAACCAAAATGGTGGCAGCAGTGGCTCTAGTTGCCTCGCTGCTCAGGGCTGTATGAGTCATTATGGTCCTCATGATGCTCCATCCATCCGGGGTCATGTGACTCTGTAGCTAGTGGCACCAATGCAACTCAGTCACCACAACAACAAACATCAGAACGCTTCCTATGTCCACAGCCTAAGCTGCATGACTCTTAGCCTTTGATGGTTAGTGTGTTTGCCAAAGCAGTCCTCTTCAACTACAGTATTCAGAGGCTGCTACTGAATGCTGTCCTAAAGCCTTTCAAGTCTTTGCAACTTAAAATTGGTTAATTTTAGTTAATTGCGTTTTCCTGTTAGCAACTCTTCTTTATTCTTAGGCGATGGGTTAATGAAACAGGGTTTCTCAATGTTTTAGGGAATTTCTTTCCCATGTTCTTGCTTCCTTAGCCAGGACTCTATAGGCACATGTTAATTCTCCCTCTCTGTGTTACAGGAGCAACATCTGATGGACGAGCCGCCGTGTAACTGCTCCCAGAGAGTATCTATTGAATACCTGTCAGAGGGCCGCTACAGACTGGGAGACAAGACCCTCTTCATCCGGGTGAGCAGCACGCACTGTATAGGGACACACTGAACACTCCCAAGCATTGGACACCAGTGTTAGGGTCAATTCCACTGCTAAGTGAGCATTAGGCCTGTAGCTAGTGACACACCCTTTCTGTCCTCTGCCAAGAGACCAGGAAACATCTCTCCACCGTAACCTCATTCATTACCTGGCCCCTAATCCAAAGGTTCAGTCTCGGTGCCTGGCACACGTTTGGCAGTGTCAGTGCCGTAGAAATTAAATTACTACACATGACATAATTCTATGGTCAGTACCTGTCCTGGAGACTTGAGACCAACCTACTATATAGACTAGATAGTCCTTGAGACAGACATTTTGGAAAAGTCAAGTAAGCTTATTATCGATGTTGGGTATTTAAGGCTGATAAAATGCTTATACAACTGAAAAGTAAAAAAACATGCAAAGAATAAAAAGCAGCAGTGTAGATGAAGGACGGAAGAAAGGTGTGTCGGTTGCTCGTGGTTCCACACAGCAGCGGATCACTTCCTAAGCTCATTAGGGAAGCAGAGTGGATCCCGTTAGTTCTGCACCTACTGGAGGGATTACATCATTATTGGCCAAGCTACTGAAGTGGAGCTAATGGTACAGAGTTAACACTTCCATCAAACTGCAACTGAAAATCGATGGTAGCTGTAGATAGTAGTTGGCAGCACTGTAGATATGAGTTGTTGGTAGTAGTGAGCGGTAAGTAGTAGTGGTAGTAGGAGTGAGCGGTAAGTAGTAGTGGTGGTGGTAAGTAGTGGTAGTAGGAGTGAGTAGTGAGTGGTAAGTAGCAGTGGTAGTAGTAGTGAGTGTAGATGCGGTTCTCAAGGAATAGTTAAGTAAAAAATAAGCATGTTAACCCTTTAAAGAGACCAACTGCAATGTCTCACATGTATCCCCCTCTCTCCCTCTGCCTCTCTCTCACTGTGGTAGATGCTGCATGGGAAGCATGTGATGGTGCGTGTGGGGGGTGGCTGGGACACCCTAAGGGGTTTCTTGCTCAAGTACGACCCCGGCCGAGTGCTCCAGTTCACCACTCTGGAGCAGAAGATCCTGGCATATCAGAAGGGCCCACCGGGCCACGGCGGCCATGGCTTTGCAGCAGCGGCCCCTCCACCTGACATGGACCCTCTCGCTGCAGTCAACCTCATCCCCTCATCTTCCTCCTCGTCTTCCTCTGGTTCGGCCTCCAAAGCCACCTGCACCCCCGTCTCGACCCCTACTCTGCCCAGGAAGGCAGCCGCAGCCCCCAAAAAGACCCTGCAGATGCCCCTTCCCACCCCCAAGAAGCCCACCCAGAAGCCCTTGCCAATCCCCAAGAAGGCAGCTGCTGTGTCGCCCACCCTGTCTTCGCAGCAGGGCCCCAGCCCTTCCCTTCACAGTAGCAAGAGCCAGCAGAGGGCACCACAGCTCCATTCCTCTTCTTCCCCAGCCGTGGCTTCAGCCCCCAAACTGAAGCTCAGGCCGTCCCCTTGCGGCGCTCTCTCCCAGCCCCGCAGCCCTGTGTGCCCCGAGCCCTCCTGTAAATGTCCTAAACCCTCCTCCACTTCATCCACCCATACCTCCATCAAAGTGCCTCGCCCCACCACAGCCCCATCAAGGGTCCCCTTCCAGAAAGAGGGCCGACCCCCAACTGGCGCCACCCAACGCCGCCTGTCTCAGAGGCGGCCCGCCTCCCCGGCCTCGCGCCTTCGTCTGGATGCTGCCAGACGGGTCTGTCCAACCCCCCGGGTGGCAGTGCCAACACCCAGGCTGGCAATGGCCCAGCCCACCAGGACACTAACCCCTACCTCCAGGTCTGCCACAACAGCCCTGCCCAAATCCACCATCTCGCACCCCAAGAGCAAAGACACCACAGCCAAAAGCCAGGCCCAAACCAGGGCCATCCCCAAAGTGGTTGTGCCCCCACGTGGCGGCACCCCTGGGCGGGTACCAGGGGCCCCTAGTGGCTCTGCCGCTGTTGGCAAGATGAACCAGAGAACAGTACCAACTGCACAGAGGACAGGACGGAGGCAAGCGCTCACCACCAACACCCCCTCTCTCAAACCGGAGTCCACCAAAACGGCCCCCCAAAAAACAAGCCCCAACATCAAAGCCCTCCCCTCCCAAAAGGACACTGCTCTCACAAAGAAGACCCAACTCAAGAACAAAAGCGAGGACCCTTATTTTGAAATGAACGGTAGAAGGCATCAGAAGACGTGAGATGTAGTTGGGGGACGTAGTAACGTGACGGGGAGGGACTGTACTGTCCTACTGAACATTAGTGCTTCCATCACGGTATTTGTCTGAATAAGTCCCCAACCAGGATTCAGCAGAACACCAATTTCCACACAAAGATATACCCAACCGGGTATAGATGCAGCAACTGTCAAGCTAGTGCGTAACTTTCAAAATGCCATTTGCACCGCTACCATTTTTACATTTTTGTTGGTCAGATTTTATTTTCTCCTTTTATTGTCCTGTTATCAAAAGGTCATGCCTCAATTGCATCTTACAATAAGTAGATTTTTACACAGTCTTTGAATGGGTTGAAAAGTGAATGATACTGATTTTATCTGAGGTCAGCTCAACTCAGTCTTCAGCCTAACACAGAAACACTCAATGGAAGCATTGTAAACCAACATCCCATCAACAGCCTTTTGTTTCGTATACTTTTTCCTTATCATTTAGTGTTTTTCAACGCTTTCTAATGTCCATTCGTATGTCTTTTGAGGTTCCAACTGTACTTCCCTAGAGAGGGCTTGATCTTTGGCCATCTGATCTGATAAATATTTCTCTCTGCATATTAAAGTTAGACTTTTTTAAACATTTACATTTTCTTTTCATTAAGGGTCATTTTTGTGCAAAGCAGAGCTAAGGCAGCACACTTTCAACATTGCTTTTTGAGTTTTTAATATTAATTACAAGCAGGTTACTGTAACCAAAGTTTCACATCTTTGACAGGAAATATAACTGGACTGAATGTTTGTCCTCGGTGTGAATATGCATTCCATTGGAGGTGTGATTGAATATATAAACGTTTGTTTCTCTTTTTCACAGATGATGGGTAGTTTTCCATTTTAGAGGTCAAATTAAGCACTGTTGGAATGTTTCTCGTGTGCCTTTAGAAATGACTGTTGTTGCTGAGTGGCGTTAGAATGTACTAGAAACTAGGGTTTTAATATTTGTTTTTACAAATGAGAATTGCACAAAGTACAAGCACTCGGACTGAGTTTTTTTATTATTACATGGTGAAATCTCAAATGAATTACTACTGATAATAATATGCCTGTAACATGTAGTAGGCGATAGCAACTAAGGGACAAGCGAAGCCCTTCATCATTTTACAGAGGGGGAAGTTATCGTGAGGTAGATTTTAATTTGTTTTGTCATCTGAGTCTTTCTGTTGATCATATTTTGTAGTTTTCTATGTGGTCTTCGTCGAAGTTACTTTATCTGTTTTCTTGGTCAGCACTTTATGAAAACCTCTTGGTGTGTTTCACTTTGAATGTTGATTCTGTTGATTTGTGTATTGTCTGATCTACCTTTGTTACATTGTCCAATAAAAGGCCAAACGTTGGCAGACTTCCTGCAAAACATGTCTGTGCTTCATAATTGACAGTAACATTTGAAGTCAGTGGAAATGATATTGACTTAATCTCCAGGAACTAAGCACACTCATACCATTTTCACACTCTTGCGCTAACCCCAACCATACTGCGCTGGCTTTCACATTGTCGTTTCCAGCACAGTTTTAGCAACTACAATGAATGCATAACCAGGCTGGCACAGGAGCGCTTGGCTTGGCCTGTGATAATCCTAGGGTTTGGCTCAGTAGTGTGACAAAGGTATGAGTAGATGTACAGTATAAAGTACTAGAAGGTCTTTGTGAAAGTTGAGGTGTGTGCAGTCAGAGTAGAGCAATATACAGTGGGGAAAAAAAGTATTTAGTCAGCCACCAATTGTGCAAGTTCTCCCACTTAAAAAGATGAGAGAGGCCTGTCATTTTCATCATAGGTACACGTCAACTATGACAGACAAATTGAGGAAAAAAAATCCAGAAAATCACATTGTAGGATTTTTAATGAATTTATTTGCAAATTATGGTGGGAAATAAGTATTTGGTCACCTATAAACAAGCAAGATTTCTGGCTCTCACAGACCTGTATTAATGGCACCTGTTTGAACTTGTTATCAGTATAAAAGACACCTGTCCACAACCTCAAACAGTCACACTCCAAACCAGTGGCGGCTCCTGAAAAAATTCTCAGGGGGGGCAATTTTTCTGATGATTTAGGTGACCTACACACATTTTAAAAAAGATATGTCCAGCAACAACATGAAGACAGGGGCAGCATATAAGTCAATACTGATATACACATTACTTGCTTCAAAAAGGCCTCATGGTTGAATTGGAAATATGTGCACCTGAGCAAGCAGGAGCTTTTGATAGAGGCTACTGAAAACATTGATGCAAGTTATTGGTAATAAGAAATTTTTATAGACTTCCATATTCTGCCCTCTTGTATAGATTTGTGAAAATGAACAGTGATAGACATTTTGCCTGAAAACAGAATTTGAAAATAATTTATAGAAAAGGTCAACACAGCTATCTGTATGGCTTTGTAAATATGAACAACCATATTCTGGCCAATTGTATAGATTTGTAAAAAAAATTGTTTACTTTTTTTAAAATGAAAAATAACTATTTTAAACAACATCAACTGTGAACTGATTTGGGCGTGTGTGTGTTAAAGAGACAGACAGGGAGGGACAAAGAGAGAGAGAGGCTACATTACTTGTACTGAAACTGTTCTCTTCTCTCTTTCAATGCAGCAAAGCGGTCAATGACTTTCTCATTGAAATCAGGCATGCTGAGGACTAGTTTACTAGTTACTTTTTAGCTTGCTGCATGATCAAATTCAGCTGATGCGCATAGCAATGCACGTAATGGCCTTTCTTGAAATGCTCACGCACCTTTTGCCTTCTCTCGCCTCATCACACTGGCTCCATCGTAAGCTTGCGCAATGAGTTTGACTTTCACGTCGTCGGCAAAAAGACTGTTCAGTCTCTCCAAAAGCACACTGGTGATTGAGACTGAGGTTGATTCCGAGATGGGAAGGAACTCAAAAAAGCGCTCCTGCACTTTGTGGTTGTCTCTTTGATGTGAACTTCTTTCAAAGAGACAATTGAGTTGCACTGAACGCTATAGCCATCTTGATAGTAGTACGTGAATTGATTGATGCTGCTACCCGCTCTTTTCTTAGTTACGTTCATGGTTACGTTACGTATGACGAAAGCGCGTAAGTGCAAGCCCTCAGAAACCCATAGAGATTGTATTGAAAGCTCTGAAATTTGAAAAAAATAGATTTTACATGGGAGTCTATGACAGACTTCTGGGCGATTTTCAACCTGACTGAAATCGCCCCAAAAGGGGGGGGGGGCCATTTGAAGCACGACTTTAGCCTGATTGGACATTTAGTGGCAGTGTGGCACTGTGGCAGATCAGACGTCTAGATTACAACACTGATAACTACTGTTGCCGTGATATAATTGATTAGAAAAAAAATCCCTTCCTTTTCCCGTTTGGCAGTGCGTCGCCCATATCGCCCTATTGAACACACCGCCCCTGCTCCAAACTCCACTATGGTCAAGACCAAAGAGCTGTCAAAGGACACCAGAAACAAAATTGTAGACCTGCACCAGGCTGGGAAGACTGAATCTGCAATAGGTAAGCAGCTTGGTTTGAAGAAATCAACTGTGGGAGCAATTCTTAGGAAATGGAAGACATACAAGACCACTGATAATCTCCCTCGATCTGGGGCTCCACGCAAGATCTCACCCCGTGGGGTCAAAATGATCACAAGAACGGTGAGCAAAAATCCCAGAACCACACGGGGGGACCTAGTGAATGACCTGCAGAGAGCTGGGACCAAAGTAACAAAGCCTACCTTCAGTAACACACTACTCCGCCAGGGACTCAAATCCTGCATTGCCAGACGTGTCCCCCTGCTTAAGCCAGTACATGTCCAGGCCCGTCTGAAGTTTGCTAGAGTGCATTTGGATGATCCAGAAGAGGATTGGGAGAATGTCATATGGTCAGATGAAACCAAAATATAACTTTTTGGTAAAAACTCAACTCATCGTGTTTGGAGGACAAAGAATGCTGAGTTGCATCCAAAGAACACCATACCTACTGTGAAGCATGGGGGTGGAAACTTCATGCTTTGGGGCTGTTTTTCTGCAAAGGGACCAGGACGACTGATCCGTGTAAAGGAAAGAATGAATGGGACCATGTATCGTGAGATTTTGAGTGAAAACCTCCTTCCATCAGCAAGGGCATTGAAGATGAAACGTGGCTGGGTCTTTTAGCATGACAATGATCCCAAACACACCTCCCGGGCAACGAAGGAGTGGCTTCGTAAGAAGCATTTCAAGGTCCTGGAGTGGCCTAGCCAGTCTCCAGATCTCAACCCCATAGAAAATCTTTGGAGGGAGTTGAAAGTCCGTGTTGCCCAGCGATAGCCCCAAAACATCACTGCTCTAGAGGAGATCTGCATGGAGGAATGGGCCAAAATACCAGCAACAGTGTGTGAAAACCTTGTGAAGACTTACAGAAAACGTTTGACCTGTGTCATTGCCAACAAGGGGTATATAACAAAGTATTGAGAAACTTTTGTTATTGACCAAATACTTATTTTCCACCATAATTTGCAAATAAATTCATAAAAAATCCTACAATGTGATTTTCTGGATTTTTTTTTCTCATTTTGTCTGTCATAGTTGACATGTACCTATGATGAAAATTACAGGCCTCTCTCATCTTTTTAAGTGGGAGAACTTGCACAATTGGTGGCTGACTAAATACTTTTTTTCCCCACTGTACTTAGTTCAATGGGGATGAATATAATTTCCACCATAGTCCTTACAAGACTTAATTTACTTGATCAGCTCAGTGATGGCTGCTTTATTGAGGAACATTTTTACTTACAATGTGATGGGTGGTTGTCTCAGCTGATGACCTTAAAGCAGCAATCAGCAGTTGAAACGATAAATCGTCCTCCCTGTTTTGGTAAAAAGCTGACTGCTGGGGCTGGAGAAATGTAACCACTCAAATTCATAGAGCTATGGATGCAAGCAGTGACCATCCATGATATAAAAATTATAGTTTTAACCATGTTTTGAGGCTATATAGTGTTTACAACTGGAATAAAACAAGTTTATTTTGGGATTCTAATGGGGTATGACAGTTGAACTAAGCTCATGAGGCATTTACACTGAGTGTACAAAACATATAATATTGAGTTTCACCCCCCTTTGCCCTCAGAACAGCCTCAATTCGTCGGGTCATGGACTCTACAAGGTGTCAAGGGTTCCACAGGGATGTTTACTCCAGTGCTTCCCACAGTTGTCTGGATGTCCTTTGGATGGTGAACCATTCTTGATACACACAGGAAACTCTTGAGCATGAAAAACCCAGTAGCGTTGCAGTTCTTGACACTCAAACCGGTGCGCCTGGCACCTACTACCATACCCCGTTCAAAGGCACTTAAATATTTGGTCTTGCCCATTCACCATCTGAATGGCAAACATATACAATCCATGGCTCAATTGTCTCAAGGCTTAAAAATCCTTATTTAACCTGTCTCCTCCCCTTCATCAACACTGATTGAAGTGGATTTAACAAGTGACATCAATAAGGGATCATAGCTTTCACCTGGATTCACCAGGTCAGTCTGTCATGGAAAGCGTAGGTGTTCTTAATGTTTTGTTCACAGTGTATCTACCAAATCTATTAATTTGAATATGTTGATTACTTCTTGCCATTATCATTCACCTGATGATAAGACAAGAAGTGAAAAAATGTGTTGCTAACATAAATGTCATTTGTGGAGGGAGACTGTTGCGTTACAGCCTGAATTTAAAATTGATTAAATAGAGATGTTTTGTCACTGGCCTACCAACAATACCCCATAATGTCAAAGTGGAATTAGGTTTTAACTGAAAAGCTGAAATGTCTTGAGTCAATAAGTATTCAACCTCTTTGTTATGGCAAGCTTAAATAAGTTAAGGAGTAAAATGTGCTTATAAAGTCACATAATAAATTGAATGGACTCACTCTGTGTGCAATAATAGTGTTTAACAGGATTTTTTGAATGACTACCTCATCTCTGTACCCCATGGCTGAGATAGGAGAAAACTGAGGATGGATCAACAACATTGTAGTTACTCCACAATACTAACCTAAATGACAGAGTGAAAAGAAAGAAACCTGTACAAAACATGCATCCTCTTTGCAACAAGGCACTAAAGTAATAATGCAAGAAATTACATTTTTGTCCTGAATACAAAGTGTTATGTTTGGGGCAAAACCAATACAACACGTTACTGAGTACCACCTTTCATATTTTCAAGCATAGTGGTGGCTGCATCATGTTATGGATATGCTTGTAATCATTAAGGACTGGGGAATTTTTCAGGATTAAAAAGAAACGGAATTGAGCTAAGCACAGGCAAAATCCTAGAGGAAATCCTGGTTCAGTCTGCTTTCCATGAGACACTGGGAGATGAATTCGCCTTTCAGCAGTACAATAACCTAAAACACAAGGCCCAATCTACACTGGAGTTGCTTACCAAGAAGACGGTGAATGTTCCTGAGTGGCCAAGTTACAGTTTTGACTTAAATCTACTTGAAAATCTATGGCTTGACCTGAAAATGTTTGTCTAGCAATGATCAACAACCAATTTGACAGCGCTTGAAGAATGTAAAATAAAAAATAATAGGCAAGTGTTTCACAATCCAGGTGTGGAAAGCTCTTAGAGACTTACCCAGAAAGACTTACAGGTGTAATCGCTGCCAAACGTGCTTCTACAAAGTATTGACTCAGGGGTGTGAATACTTATGTAAATTCGATCTTTCTGTATTTCATTTTCAATAAATGTGAAAGAAATTCTACAAACATGTTTCAATGTAATCCTTTTTTAATTCAGGCTGTAACACAATTAAATGTGGAATAAGTCAAGGGGTATGAATACTTTCTGAAGGCACTGTAAGTACAGATCCTAACCTCAGTGATCCAAGAGGAAATTAATCGCTGCCAAACGTGTTTCTACAAAGTATTGACTCAGGGGTGTGAATACTTATGTAAATTCGATCTTTCTGTATTTCATTTTCAATACATTTGCAAAAATGTCTAAAAACATGTTTTAACTTTGTCATTATGCGGTATGTGTAGATGGGTGAAAAAAACTATATATTTAATCAATTTTGAATTCAGGCTTTAACACAACAACATGTGGAATAAGTCAAGGGTTATGAACACTTTCTGAAGGCACTGTATGTCATGGAAAGAGCAGGAGTTCATAATGTTTTGTACACTCAGTGTATAAATTATATTCTTCAAGAATCAATAGGTACTATAATTAATTTAAAAGTCCAAAAATGGATGTAGCAATTACATATTTTCTATGGATGTAGCAGATTACCCCTTTAAGATGAGTGCACTAACTGTAAATTGCTCTGGATAAGATCATCTGCTAAATGAATAAAATGTTATGTAAATGTAATACCCAGTGCCATTTCTTAAAAGTGATGAGATTCAATCCATTCACATTTTCTATGGTATGCATGCCCTAATGAATAAGACCCTGATAACCATATAATATTCTCGCAAACTTTCATAGTGTAAAACAAGACTGTCTGAATCAACCCAACTGAAACAAATTCCCAGGGCAATCAATGCCAAAATGCCTGTGCCTCAACTGTGTTACAGTCATCCCTCCTGGTGGCTTGAATTGGAGGTGAAACAGGACTGAAATTGTGACATAGAGAAATGAAAAACACAAATTAATATTTATCATACCCCAAGAATTCCAACATATTGCACAAAATAATATTTTCCACAAATAATATTACTTATTTTCCCCATAAACTGTAGCTTGGTCATTCTCACGAAACTGACATTTGACCAAAAAACTCTTAACTGTCATTTTTTCACGAAATTTCCTCTTGGATCACTGAGGTTAGGATCTGTACTTACAGTGCCTTCAGAAAGTATTCATACCCCTTGACTTATTCCAAATTGTATTGTGTTACAGCCTGAATTAAAAAAGGATTACATTGAAACATGTTTGTAGAATTTATTTCACATTTGTTGAAAATGAAATACCGAAATATCTAATTTACATAAGTATTCACACCCTTGAGTCAATACTTTGTAGAAGCACCTTTGGCAGCGATTACAGCTGTGAGTCTCTTAGCGCTTTCCACACCTGGATTGTGCAACATTTATTTATTATTCTTTAAAAAAGTATTCATGCTCTTGTCAAATTGGTTGTTGATCAATGCTAGACATTGAGACAGCCATTTTCAGGTCTTGCCATTGATTTTCAAGTAGATTTAAGTCAAAACTGTAACTCGGCCACTCAGGAACATTCACTGTCTTCTTGGTAAACTACTCCAGTGTAGATTTGGCCTTGTGTTTTAGGTTATTGTCCTGCTGAAAGGTGAATTCATCTGCCAGTGTCTCCTGGAAAGCAGACTGAACCAGGTTTCCTCTAGGATTTTGCCTGTGCTTAGCTCCATTCCATTTCTTTTTTATCCTGAAAAACTCCCCAGTCATTAACGATTACAAGCATATCCACAACATGGATGCAGCCATGCACTATGCTTGAAAATATGAAAAGTGGTACTCAGTAATGTGTTGTATTGGTTTTGCCCCAAACATAACACTTTGTATTCAGGACAAAAATGTAAAAAAGTCAAGGGGTGTGAATACTTTCTGAGGGCACTGTATCTATTTCATAATTATTATTATGTTTTTTAAAATCAGAAATTGTGCATTTGACCACAATATTCTTATTACTGTAACAGTCCAAAAAAGTAATAAACCAATACATTTATTTTTTCCCACATTTCTCCATAAATGAAAAAGCCTGAGTTAAACATAACACTGAAAATAAATATTGTATTGGTTTATTACTTTAAAAAAAAAAAATGAAATTATAAAATAATTATACAATTATATCTGACTTTTTGCCAATTTGAGCGTTTTAGCCATTTCGGTAATGAGAAGGTCAAGTGAGGTAAAGCGGTGTTTGAGAATAAGAACCTAATTATGAAGGCTTTAAATGAATAAATTAACTTAACCTCTACTACTCCTCTAGATGATGCATCATGGGTTAATAATACTGATTGGAGTTTTACACGAACTTGAAAAAGTGTTACAGTAATGAAACACATCTCCACAGACACTGTTTGTACCTAATAAATATGATAGTTTAATGTAGGGTGATATCAGGTAAAATGGGCCATCAGGTAAAATGGGCCATTTAAGGTTTGGGGGTCCCAGCCCCTCTGGAATTTAGAGCCAATGACTGCAAAGGATTTCAAACTGTTGTCATAACTGTACTTGACAAGTAACAGGTGATTTGATTGGTTCATGGTTGCTATGGTGGGCAGTGCAATAATTCAAATCAAGACTGCACCAGAAAGCTGCATGGTGAGTAGCCTGGCATACCAAATCTAACTAAACTATTATAAGGATGATAAATCTGTAAAAAACAACAACATGCCCATAAAAAACTATGCATATGCAGCTGTCTTGATGGCATCAATCAGAAATAATGTTGTTAGTTTGGTATATGAACATATTTTTTGAAAAAGTGATGCTTTTTTGGGGGGCCCAATTTACCTTAACCCCTTGAGGTAAAATGGGCCACATGGTTTCAGCTAAAATGGGCCATCATTTGTGTCACTCACAAACACACATACACATGTGTTTGAGTGTGTGTGAGTGAGTTTGTGTGTAAGGGTGTGTGTTTGTGTTTGTATGTGTATGTACGTGCATACACACACACACACACACACACACACACACACACACACACCATGACCCCCCCCAACAGTAATAATGGTAGTATTTTATTTACAGTGAGTATGGCAAACGAGAAGGAAGCGAGAGGAGAGGAGAGAGAGGGAGAAGGAAAGAGAGAGAGGAAGTGAGAGGAGAAGGAAGGATGAGAGAGGAGACAAGCAGAGGAGACAGGAAGTGAGAGAACAGGTGAGGAGAAAGGAATGCAGAGGGAAATGAGAGGAGACAGAACGAGAGAAAAGAGAGGGGAGGAGCAAGGACCAGAGAGGAAAGGATACAAAGATAAAACAGGGAGGGAAAGGAAGGCCAAACAACTACAATCTGTGGAAAGAGGAGAGGATGAAGGGTGCCTTAGATGAATACAGGGAGGGGAGTGAAGAAAGGAATTACAGTGAGTGTGCACTTCTTATCACGAGCATGGGGTGTGCCGCGATCCACACTGCAAAAGACGCATCAGCGGAAAGGTGACTGGCAGTGAACATGTGTCAGGGCGGAAGCCCTACCTTCCAGAGGAGGCGGAAAGGGAGCTTGCTGCCACCCTCAAGACATTGGCGCAGAGGGGGTTTCCCTTCACAAAGCGGTGATGTCCAGCAAGTGGCCTTTGATTTTGCAGCCAACAACGACATATCTGGTTTCTCCCTGACAGCAGGAAGGGCCGGATATACTGGTTTCAGAACTTTCTAAAGCGAAACCCAGAGCTTGGGATGCGCAAGCCAGAGGTCCTGTCTGCAGCACGGGCTGCTGGACTTAACAAAGAGGTGGTTAGCCAGTGGTTTAACCAGTATGAGAACCTTTTGGTCGAGCTGGGTATTGAGGGCACACCGTCACATATATGGAACTGTGACGAGTCTGGGCTTCAGGACCAGTTCAGTTCGACAAAGGTTGTTGGACAGGTTGGCCAGCCATGTGTGGAGGTGTGTGCCGGAGAGAAGGGGGAGACAACAACTTGTCTGGCAGCGTTCAATGCAGAAGGTACATACAGTCGAACAATAATTATTTTTAAGGGGAAGCGTGTTCGTTCTGAGTGGCTACAGGATGCCCGGAGAACACCAGCGTAAGGTGTTCAGACAATGGCTGGATTACCTCTGACCTCTTTCTGGAATGGGGTCAAATGTTCATTCAGTCCCTCCCCAGGGATGACCCCAGGCCCCATCTTCTCCTCCTTGACGGCCACAGTAGCCACGTCTATAATCTGGAATTTATTAAGCTACTGAAAAGCAGAATGTGCACATCATGTGCTACCCTCCCCACACAACCCATGCGCTGCAACCGCGGACAAGGCCCTCTTCAAGAGTCTAAAAGCACCACTGGTACTTTTCAAACTTAGGCTACATGACATGTTACACATGCATGCTCACGCAAACATGCGCATGCACATTCATGCACGCATGCACGCACACACACACATACATACACACAATTTAGTCCCTAATCATATAAAATGTACACCAAATAATTATTCTATTTCTTGCAATAATATAGGCTCTTTTTGTTATTTTCTTTCTGTTCAGTCTGTGAGATCGGTCACATTCAATGACTTGATCTCAATGCCGCAAAGGGAGAGGGCCATCAGAAAGAGAGTGAAGCCACCATCGTATAACCTAACAAGTGAGCAACACATTGAATATATTCAAACAAAAAAATCATCCAGCAAGCATCCAGCCAAGCAAGCCAGCTGGTACCCGGGCAGCAAGCAACCGAAAGGGAAAAAAAGCAGGGCAAGAGAAGCAAATCACCTTGCAAAGTCTGCAACACCCACTATGGTGACCCAAATGACCCTAAGGCTACTGAGGAATGGTTAAAATGTGTTCCATGTTCTGCCTGGTTTCATGAGAGCTGTGGTGAAGACAATGGTATCTGTGCTGACGATGGTTTCATTTGCAAAGACTGTGTTTGAAAAGTTTTCACACAAACATATCAGTTAATAATTTGGAATGTGAATTTTGTATTTTTTGTGAATGCACATTTTGTTCTAAATGTGTTGTTCACACACACACACACACACACACACACACACACACACACACACACACACACACACACACACACACACCACTGACAGTTCACTGATCTATGCTGTTCCAAAATGGATTTTTTTAATTGCACATTTGAATATGTGGGTTTGCACCCAAAATGTTTTTTGAATGGCACATATGAATTTTTGTTTAATGCAGTTTAAATGTTATGTGGCTGTATAAGCAACTGTGTTTTAAAATTAAAATTGATGATAAATGACTATTTCCTTTGGAGTTTGACTGGCCCATTTTACCTGAAGCTGTGGCCCATTTTACCTGAAACTGCTCATGCAACAAATGTTGGCAGAGCTGATGTTTCAAGAACTGTAGGGCCTAAATAATTATATTTTATTAAATAATTTCAACACAAAATTATCAAAAACAGTCATTATTAATCATAAAAACACATGGAAAAGGCATATATGGTATTGTATTATTGTCCCAAACGATTTACCAAAAAGTGGCCCAATTTAGCTGATGTCACCCTACATTTCAACTAGCATTCTATTTTTATGATTGATGGACAAACTACAGCAACATATTTTGTGTTTTATTCAAATAAGTTTGGTTTTTCTAAAGTAAAATTGTATACAATTTGGGCCCGAGAATTTAATCTGCATGCATTTCGGTAATGAGAATTTGGTATGAAAATTTACAAAATCCTGGCGAAAATTACAAATGTATTTAAAATAAGACACTTTGCCAAAAACGAGACATCTTAGTCTTCAGAATGATAGTTGATTTTTGCAGATGCATCATGGTTTTGTAACTCAATTTCCTACAGACGTGTTTAAAACTGGTTTCTTGACAATCACCCAGTTGCTGTTTTGTTCGGTGAAAGGTTACAATCTAGGCGCTCTGGAACGCACGCTAGGACTTAGGACTGGGACCTGCCCAGTTTGTTTTTTGACGTCTCGCTGGAGAAAGGAAGTGGCTGGCAGCAGTTTACATTTCGGCAGTACGTTTGAGTGGCCGGACGTGGTTGGAGTTGTTCCGCTGAAGCAACAACAGCAATGAAAACGAATTCGTAGGCACACTATGTTGCACTGGCCAGTTGCAGGAAAGCCTTTATTGAATATCTCAGCAACTGTGTTTCCAGTGAATGTAGCAGACTAGGAAGTAGGAACGTGGGCCTGAAGAAAATGCTGTCCTCCTGGCGAATATACATACTTGTATCTTTCTTGGTCTGTGATGGAGTTGTAGCACAAGTGGAAAGTAAGTCATGTTATGCTATTCTTTTCAAATAAAATTGGCATTAGATTAACTTGAATAACTTTTAGATTACATCAAGGCTGCTGGCTGAAAGCCAATCATACTCTAGCTAGCGTCTTATTGTTTTAAATTAAGAAGATATGTTACGTCTTCTTTGAATCAGAGATATCCACTCCACTAACTTCATGAATTGTTAACCATTCCTATGTTGGAGAAGTTACCAATTGTTGTAGTTAGTCTTCACATTCAGAGGCTGGAGAAGTATGAACCACTCTCAAATTCATAGATGGAACTGTTGATGCACGGGCTGATAGTCCATGACATGAATTAACTAGTTGCATTTTGAAATGGCATTGTTTTATTTTTTTTACAACGACTCAAATGTCAACAAAAACATAAACAGTGGAGTAAAACATCCTTATATTTTGGGTTATGATGAGGTGAAGACAGTTGTACTAGTTGCTGGAAAAGTGGAAGCAAAAAAAGATTCAATATGTCTTCAACATTAAAATAGTTATGTGGAATTAGTCTGGGATTTCAAAATATTATTGTTCATGGTAAAAAATCTAATAAGCATTATCTCACGCTCAATTTCATACCCAGGTTGTATAGGCTATGTATATTCTACACTAAACATAGGATAAAATGCTGATTGTATACACCCACCCTTGCCATGCCAGTATGCACAGCATTCAAAAATAGATTTTCCTCTCATGGAATTTTATTCATTTTTCTACTACATATAATTGAAATGTAGGTCTATTTGCACTGCAAGGCATCTTCGGATTGGCCCTAGAGAACAGGTTGGATGCCATTGACAGATTTAATGCTTGAGAAAGAAGCAGGCATTAGGAATTGGCTGCTTAATCCCCCCCTCATCACATGTTAAACGAAAGGAGAATAACCCTCCATGGCAGTCATGCTTCTTTTTCAGTCTAACCTTCAAAAATCGGTCATGATGAGAATACAGTATACCCATGCGCAAATAACCCTTGTACCCTGACAAACCATATAATGTGTAACAATGATGTAGTGAGTTCTGGGCGTACTCTGCCCCTGGAAGGAATCATGCCCACTCACCCTGCCGGTCCTGACAGTGACTCCTCAGGAACCTCCCCAGCTCCTGGTTCATCCTCACCACCTGCCCGTTGGATTGAGGCCGGTACCTGCAAGTGAGGCTGACCGTGACCCCGAGCTTCTCCATGAAGGCCCTCCATACTCGTGATGTGAATTGGGGGCCACGATCGGAGACGATGTCCTCCGGAAGGCCATAATGCCAGAAGACCTGCTGGAAGAGTGCCTCAGCGACCTGGAGAGCAGTGGGGAGACCAGGAAGAGGGATTAAACGACAGGATTTAGAAAATCTATCCACTACCACCAAAATGGTGGTGAAACCGTCAGAGGAGGGAAGATCGGTTACAAAGTCAATGGATAGATGTGACCAGGGTCGCTGAGGCACGGGAAGCGGCAGGAGCTTCCCTGCTGGAGCGTTCCAGGGGGACTTGGTTTGAGCACATATGGAACAGGAGTTGACATAGCGAGTGACGTCCTGCGCTAAGGTGGGCCACCGGTATTTCCCAGAAATGGATTGGATAGTGTGAGAAATACCTGGATGTCCAGCGATGACAGCTGTGTGCGCCCAGGTCAGCAGCCGATCTCTAATCCCTGTGGGAACATAAATGCGCTCCGGAGGACAATTAGTGGGTGCGGGCTCCCTCTCCAGAGGCTGGCGGATGTCCGCATCAACGTCCCAGACCACAGGAGCTTCGACTCGGGAGGATGGAATTATGGGCACATTCTGGACAGGACCCTCCCCCGAATCGTAGAGACGGGACAGAGCATCGGCCTTGGTGTTCTTAGAACCTGGGCGATAGGTCAGCGTGAAGTCAAACCTTGTGAAGAAAAGGGCCCACCTTGCTTGGCGCGGATTAAGCCTCCTCGCTGTCCGTATGTACTCCAGGTTCCGATGGTGAGAATGACGAATGGTTCCTTGGCTCCCTCCAGCCAGTGTCTCCACTCCTCTAATGCCAACTTCACCGCCAGGAGCTCACGATTACCGACGTCGTAATTCTTCTCTGCAGGGGACAGTTTCTTCGAGTAAAACGCACACGGGTACAACTTCCGGCATTCGGGTGACCAGTCTGTAATTCTCATTCTCGACCATGAGATGGTAGGGTTGTGGCGTTGAAGCCAAGGGAGGCCGAGGATGATCTTGTGGACTGGTGCACTGGTAATGAAGAAGGGAATGTTCTCCTGATGAATGGACTCCACGGTGAGGGTGAGTGGTTGAGTGATGTGGGTGACGGTTCCAGATCCAAAGGCCGACTATCCAGGGCTTGAACCGGAAAAGGAGAGGAGAGTGGGTATGAGTTGATGTTAAGAGAGGAGGCAAGGGTCTGGTCAATAAAGTTCCCAGCGGCACCGGAATCCACAAATGCTGTAGACTCAGTACATGAGGGACAGTCAGATAGTGTAATGGACACCAAAAAGAGCCTAGTAGACAGTGATGAAGATGGAATACTCACTCCTGCCCTAGGGGGTGGAAGATCACGTGACTGTCCCTCTGCTCTTGTGGATCCCGGATTCGGACATGCCAGACACCTCTGGATCTTGTGCCCACCTTGTCCACAGTACAGAGAGCCCCAGCTGTATCCGTCTGTGGTGCTCTGCCGCAGGGAGACGAGTGACCCCTACCTCCATGGGTTCAGACTCTGATACCGAGTGTTCACTGAGGGAGGGAGAGAAGCGATGACAGTACCAGCGCTCCCGAAGTAGGTTATCCAGACGGATGGCCATCGCAATTTTCTTCCACGGTGAAGTTGTCGTCTCGACAGGCCAGTTCTGTCTGGACCTCTTCACACAAACCTCTTCTAAATAGCGTACGAAGCACCGGCTCATTCCATCCACTGGATGCTGCTACTGTCCGAAAGGTGAGCACGTACTCAGCAGCCGTCTGGTTCCCCTGCCGTAATTGCAGTAGCCGCTCACCTCCCTCTCTGCCCTCCAGGGGATGATCAAAAATACATTTAGCCATGAACCCCTCATAAGAATCAAGCTCCTCCTCTCCTCTCTCCCAGACGGCCGTAGCCCATTCCAATGCCCGCCCAGTCAGCAGAGAATTCACCGTGGCAACCTTGGACCTCTCGGTGGTGGAAGCTCCCCTCTGATGCGTAAAATATAGGGAGCACTGAAGTAGGAAGCCACAGCATTTGGATGGTGTACCGTCATATTTATCCGGGAGGGATAAATGGGCATCGCTGACCTGAGCGGGTTACTGAATGGGCTGATGTGCTGGGTCGACTGGTTGTAGAGTATCCTCCGCTGGATGAAGGCAACTCCTCCTGGGTGTGTTCGAGACGTTGCACACTGTGAAGAACCTCCTCCATAGCCGATCCCAGTTGTGCCAGCTGGTCATGGTGTTGACGTAGAAGATAACCCTGTTCATCGACCGTCTGAGAGATATTCTAATTTCCTGCTGCTTCCATGGTTGGAGTCGGTATTCTGTAGCAATGACGCTGTGAGTCGAGAAGCAGGTGCAGGTGAAACGTTTAATAAAACAACAAACATGAAACGAGACAGCGTAACAGTGGCGATATAGCATGGACACAGGAACAATACCGACTGAGGACTAAACGTAAGGGAGGGACATATAAAGGGGAGGTAATGAGGAAGGTAATGGAGTCCAGGTGTGAATCACAATGATCTGCAGGTGCGCGTAATGATGGATGCCAGGTGTACGTAATGATGAATCCCAGGACCGGTGGTTAGTATTCCGGCGACGTTGCACGCCGGAGGGGAGGAGCAGGAGTAGACGTGACATCATGTGTTGGAATATTCAACAGAGAGAGATAAGAGACAGGTGACAATTCAGGAGGTATGGACAGACAGAGAGACCAGAAAAGTAGACAAAAAGGCTGTAGAAAGGAAGGGGAGCAAGAGAGTAGAAAGTGAAAAAGTCAAGTGTAATACACAAGCAGTGAGAACAACCAGTACCCTATTTGGAGATTAGCTAAGCAGTGCCACAATAGTTGTTTTGTGTGAGGATCTGGCCTGGCTTGTTTTTGGTATATGTTGTGGATTGAAGGTGTCAATTCTCAGAGGTACATACAATAGGTGTAACCACATCGTCACTGGTCCCTGTGCGAGATTTATCAGTGGGCACTCAACAGAAATCAGAACAGCAGAACTGGAAAGACATTCACACTTACGGTTGGCCAACTCATAAAACATTTTAGAAAAAGGCTGTGCTGTTATCCTTGCAAGGTGAGGTATTGAATGGTATTGAAATATTTTTTACCCCTACCTTTTTGAGAAAAATAGTATTACTTGTTAAACAGAATCTCTTTCTCTGAGCAATTGTATTAGTATAAAATAATATAATTTAAAAAAAGAAATTGAGCATAAAATATAGCTCAGTATTCGGACCCCACTGTATGTAAATTAACCTATGTAACAGG
This sequence comes from Coregonus clupeaformis, assembly GCF_020615455.1. Lineage (NCBI taxonomy): Eukaryota > Metazoa > Chordata > Actinopteri > Salmoniformes > Salmonidae > Coregonus > Coregonus clupeaformis. The sequence continues at coordinate 1,253,502 of NC_059195.1, forward strand.
TTGTGGATAGCCTGGGATGATAATGCTGTAACATCTATTTCCTTTCTCAGATCGCGTGGTTTTCCTGTTTAACACCTTTCAGAATGTGAGTATGAATGAGAACGAGACGGTGCAGGCAGTGGTCTCCAGAATCCCCCCTGAAGTGGCCTTTATCACCCTCCAGTTCCACACACAGCACAGCAATGCTACGCTGTCCTACAACAGGGTAAGACACTGGCTCACGTACAAACACACATGCTCACAGTAAAATAGATTTATGTAATAGTCTAATTCAGGTCAGTGTTCATTCATTCAATATTGCCTATTACCATATCAAACACGTGCGTACGTACGAACAAACACACACACACATAACCACACGATTGGCACTGATTGGTCCACTGACTTTTGGAGGGAAGTCAGATGATGTGCAACCAGACTGGTTGCACATCATGGGAGGAAGGCGGGGCATGAGGCAAGGGTAAGATGGGTTGACCAATCCTGGCCTTGGTCCCAGAGAACCTAAGGGTTGGGTGAAAAAACAATCGCCTATTTCCCTATCACACACACACCGTTTCTACTGACCCACTTGTGGCGGAGTCTTGTGAGATTTGCAGACACTCTGACTGAGTAGAGCTGTCATGTGTTGGGCTGGTCACAAGCTCTTTGGTCTTGACGGAAACCTTTGTGAATGCCTTTCCCTCTTACTACTGAAAACACTTTGAACTAACTCAAAGTAGTCCTAAATTAAAGTAGTCTAAATTAAAGTAGTCCTAAATTAAAGTAGTCCTAACTCATAGTGGGAATAGGCTAAAGCAGTAAACATGCTCTGACTGTAGTGAGGTCAACATGAAAACTGGCCCCAACTGTTAAGGGGCAAATGTACCAAACACAGCATAGACAGTTAATGAGTGTCAGCTGGAAGTGAATATCACCACAAGTCGTTCTTTCTCCACTGTCTAAACCATCTGGCAGGTATAGCCTACAGCTATGTGAGAACAGATGGTCAGCTGGGCGTCTGCACGTTTCAGTAGTACTTTACATTACAATACGGAGGAATAAAGCAGTAATAACATGGTGGTAGTATGGTAACTACTACGTTAGAGTTACTCACAATGGCGACATTATTTGCCAGGATACGGAGAAAATTGAGAGCAACTGAAACCTTCAGGCAAATCAGTGCATTAAAATCAACTAAAGATTGACTTAGAGCTTTAGAACATGGATCTTCATGGGATTTCAGGCTTTGTTTTTGCGACCGATTTGGATGGATTAGTGCTGTGATGTTGGCTGACTATTTGCAGATGCCAGGGCTGGGCCTCTCTCTAACAGCGGTGGACTCAGGCCTTCTCTCACCCCTGATCCCCGGTCAGACCACGCTCTCCTGGTTCCTGCTGGCCGCTGATGGGGACTCTGTGTCCGGCACTGGGGTCATCCTTCCCTACACCAGCTCTGGTATGTATGCCCTTCCATCATCAATCTCCGCTTCCCAAAATAATACACTAATTCCTCTACAGTTTTAGGTGACCTCCCACTACCTGTCAAGGGGCTATGTTGCCTTACATCACTGTTAGCATTCCAGGATATTTTACCTCTCACTACTCACCCTCAATCCACCATTGTTTTAACCACTCCATATACCATGTTAAAGCAATAGCAAGTGTGTCTAGTAGACCTAGAGTCCGTTTCAAACGAACCCCAAAACAAGAATGTCAGTTGGATTACTGAACAAAACAAATAGAAAGTCAACTGAGGACAAACTTCAAAGCTGTTTTGCCTTCCACCAAACTGATTGTATCTGTGTAGAGTAATCTGCACTCTACAACTTCTCTAAAGTCACCAGTAGGCCATCTGCATAGACCAATGGTACTAACTCAGTCTACTACTGCTACTACTGCACTGTTAATGGACTTCAAGAAAAAACAATGACTTGATTGGCTGGTTTTAATTAAATGTGTTTTCTCTCTCTCTGCAGACCCAGTCCCTGGAGCTTGTAATCTGGAGTTTGACCTGGACATTGACCCAAATGTCTATCTCCACTACAACCTTTTTGAGACTACTATCCGCTTTGCACCTGCAAATATTGGATATTCAAGGTAACAACACACTAGAGGGTTTATGGATTTAACCACTTGGATTTAACCACTTCTGTCTCACTGCAAACACATATGAGGCAGGGCACTCTCTGCATATGTTTTGGTTTATACATTTTAAAGTTAACCCTGGTGAAAAGCCAACAATTAGTCAAAGAAATAGTCCTGCGACTGAAAGACAATGCAATCTTATGAGTGCACTGTGCTGTCTTACATTTGTGTGTTTTTCATTGTTGTGGAAGCAGAGTAAGAAATGTCTTAATGGCAGGGCTCTGGCTAGGAATGTGCTTTAGTAGAGAAAAGAGCTTTACCCACAAGGGGCGAGGTACACTGATTGGAACCCAACCTCTTCAGCATTTTGGGATAGGGAAATCATAAAAAAAAAAAAATGTAAATAAATAAAATACTTTGTTGCTATGATGAGATAATGATCATAGGAGTTGGCAATATGGCACAAACCGATCTGGTGACCAGGCTATGAGAAGTGCTGTCTTTTAGTATTTCCACATACAGTACCTACTCGCATTACGTGGACCGCAGAGAGGAAACACACACACACAATCTTCCTGTTGTGCATCAAGCAGCTTCAATGTTACATTGGCCTGTGGTCTGTTGACTGAACTGTATCTGAATTTACCTAGAAGAAAAAGAAACTAAGATTTCAAATAGCAGTGATTCAAAAAGCAAAAGACCAAAGAGGTCTGGGGAGGTCTGTGGCGAAACCAAAAAGAGTCACAAAGATTTTGAATAAGATAAAATTGATGGAGACACTTGTTTTGTCTCTAAATTGTATTTTTTTTAAAGGATACTACTGCCCTTTCTGTTGCATTTTCATATTGCTGTATTATTATAATTATTTGTGACGGCTCTTCTGAGCCATCTTATTTAATTGTGAAAAATATTTTAACTTTTTTTTAAATAAAAAAATCTACAACATTTCTGTTTAAAGCTAGAATCCTTAATGGTGAAACAGCCATGTCCGTTTAGGATATTACAACAACAAAGAAGTTACTGTAAACAACGAACACTGTTTTTCCCTCTGACATCATTGCACATGCGATAGAACAGCAAAATATGTACAGCAATTCTTTTTACCACGCTGCCGGACGCTCCTCTGCTCTGTTTTCATCAACTAAACAATAACAAAGTCACTGGGGCGCACAGTGGCGCAGTTTCCCCAAATACGCATTCGTACTTTAAAGCAAACTTTCAGAATCCATTGTGAACTGACCTCTGTTGGCACCTCCTCAGGGGCTCCAATCCGCCCGCCTGTGACACTGAAGTGGGTGAAAACACTCGCTGGCGCCTGAGGTACGACATCTACCAGTACTTCCTGCCTGAGAGCGACCTATCAGAGCAGAGCCTCATCACCAGCATCCAGAGTGTGGCCAACGTGCAGACCATGACAGAGCATGGAAAAAGGGTGAGCTGATGACAGCTGTATAAAAATACAGATTGGAATCGTAGACTGTAAAGTTGCTGGTTGTGGTGTAATGGTATGGTGCGCTTTTCTCCTTTTTCTCTCCCTGTAGCTCATGACACTTTCGTCCAATGATAAGACGGAGGTAGTGTTTAGCTCCATCCCGGGCCAGGGTGTAATCTACTCTGTCATAGTCAGAGACCCAGTGATTAACACCTCTTCCTCGTATATCCCTGTCCACACCTACGCCTGCAGCTTCTCCTCCACCCTGGATGGCTGCGACACTCTGGGTAAGTGGGGCAAACAGCACTGGACCAAAAAGGTATTTTTGCAGGGAAACATCAGTCAATATACACTACATGACCAAAAGTATATGGACACCTGCACGTCGAACATCTCATTCCAAAATCATAGGCATTAATATGGAGTTGGTCCCCCCTTTGCTGCTATAACAGCCTCCACTCTTCTGTGAAGGCTTTCCACTAGATGTTGGAACATTGCTGCGGTTACTTGCTTCCATTCAGCCACAAGAGCATTAGTGAGGTCAGGCACTGATGTTTGGCGATTAGGCATGGCTCGCAGTCAGCGTACCAATTTATACTAAAGGTGTTCGATGGGGTTGAGGTCAGGGCTCTGTGCAGGCCAGTCAAGTTCTTCCACACCGATCTCGACAAACCATTTCTGTATGGACCTCGCTTTGTGCATGGGGGCATTGTCATGCTGAAACAGGAAAGGCCTTCCCCAAACTGTTGCCACAAAGTTGGAAGCACAGAATCGTCTAGAATGTCATTGTATGCTGTAGCGTTAAGATTTCCCTTCACTGGAACTAAGGGGCCTAGACCAAACCATGAAAAACAGCCCCAGACCATTATTCCTCCTCCACCAAACTTTACAGTTGGCACTATGCATTTGGGCAGGTAGCGTTCTCCTGTCATCCGCCAAACCCAGATTCGTCCGTCGGACTGCCAGATAGTGAAGTGTGATTCATCACTCCAGAGAACGCGTTTCCACTGCTCTAGAGTCCAATGGCGGCGAGCTTTACACCTCTCCAGCCGACGCTTGGCATTGCGCATGGTGATCTTAGGCTTGTGTGCGGCTGCTATATAGGATAAAGGATTACTTTATCCTATCCCAGGTATTCCTTAAAGAGGTGGGGTTTCAAGTGTCTCTGGAAGGTGGTGAGTGACTCTGCTGTCCTGGCATCGTGAGGGAGCTTGTTCCACCATTGGGGTGCCAGAGCAGCGAACAGTTTTGACTGGGCTGAGCGGGAACTGTGCTTCCGCAGATGTAGGGGGGCCAGCAGGCCAGAGGAGGATGAACGCAATGCCCTCGTTTGGGTGTAGGGACTGATCAGAGCCTGAAGGTACGGAGGTGCTGTTCCCCTCACAGCTCCGTAGGCAAGCACCATGGTCATGTAGCAGATGCGAGCTTCAACGGAAGCCAGTGCCAGTGCCATTCTACTGCCAATGTTTGTCTATGGAGATTGCATGGCTGTGTGCTCGATTTTATACACCTGTCAGCAACGGGTGTGGCTGAAATAGCAGAATCCACTAATTTGAAGGGGTGTCCACATACTTTTGTGTATATATAGTGTATGTCTATAATGGAGACATATCTATTTGCGTGGAAATCTTATGGAATGCACCTTGAAGGACAGCGTGCATTTCAGACCAGGGAAGATCAACACCAGTCCCCTAGGAATATGTTGTCAGCTGATTTCAGTCTCTATTTTGATTAGTAGCTGACTTATGAACCCATATGTCAACTCTAGTCAACAGTAACAAACTGTAATGGAGCAATTTCATAGCAGGAGGAAAAAGACAAACCGTCGACACAGGGTCTGCTGCTCTTATTAGACCAACAACAAGTTAGACCAACTATGGGGAAAGACAGAATGACTAAAGGCTGATGTACTTTATTTTCTTCTAGGAAAGATATCCACAACGATCTTCTTCACCATTGTTGGTTTAGCTGGCCTCTTCGTGTGCTTCTTTGGGCACCGCTTCTTCAAATGTGGTGAGTAAACAAGGGAAACAAGTGTTGATTTACCGAGTTTTCCACTACATCACTGGAAGATACGTTTGGGAAGTCCAGGACTTTTCCTCCCCATAGAACACCAGTAATAAATAGCCGCTTTATCCCAGCTATTTATGGTTTGTGAAAGTCCAACTCTCATTCAAATTCATGCCAGTCAGCTAATGAAAATATGGGCTGGAGGTTAAAGGTCTTGTTGTAAACTGTTGCTCCCATATAATGGGCAAAAATAATTTGAAAGAAAAATAATAAATAGACTGTTTGCTGTCATGTTTTTAGACCAGTACCAGGTTTAATCTGGGTCTGGGAAACCAGTCCTAGATGTCATGCTAGAGTCTTTACTGTGTTGCTCTCCCATATTAAACTTTCCTCCCTTGTTCCTCTCTATCTTCCTCTCTCTTAGAGCTATTCTGTATGGGCTTTGGCTTCGCAGCGTTTTTCTTTTTTATCTTGATCACAAGAACTACAAAACTGGACTATGACAGTAAGTTCAAGTGATTTCAAATGAAGATAAGAAGATTGTTGACATTGTCTTATCTAATGTACTTGCCTTTTTTGGCAGCCAGGTTGATAAGGATATTAATTATGTTGTTTTTTATTTGGTCATATGCTTGTTCAGTTATCTCTGTACTCCCTCTGTATTTTTTAATGCGTCTCCAAAGCATACAGTATTTTGGAATGAAATTAGCCATACAAACTGGCTTTGCTTCCAGCCAAATTGCATTAATCGACATAGGTCTCTCATTAGTGCGAATTAGATAGTCATGCCATATCAATATGATTTCCCCAAATACATTATCCAATTTTAATTTGGAAGCTCCCCATATGCAAGGTGATGTCAGCGTTGGCATGTATGTGGATGCGAGTATGTGTAAGTCATGGAGGATGGCGGTGAGCGTATGAATTGAGAATTACCCACCTAACCCTAATGTGATGTGGTCAATGGTGGAGCTGATGGATGGATGCCAGAGAACTCATCCAGGACGCAATGGGAAACTTCCCCTGTGCATAGCACACAGTTCAGTGTGAAACAACACATTTATGCATAGAACAAACATCTCACTGTAAAAGCACATGTTCCAGTAATTAAGTTGGAGCACGGGTTCCAACATGCTTTAGTGGAAAGACAGAACAGAAGTGTGTGTGTGTGCTTCCTCTCTGCAGTCCGTCTGACCCTGACAGCAGTGATTGGCGTAGTGGGGGGAGTTATCCTGGTGATGAGCTGGTGGCGCTTCGGCTCGGTCATGTCCTGTGTCATCGTAGTCGGTCTCATGCTGGGGTTCCTCATCTCCTCCACTGTCTTCTTCACGCCTATCGGTAAAAGAACCAAAAAACACCTACGTCAGATTATTATTTATTTTATTTACAAGTTCAAGCAGGATAATGCTCAGTCAGATTAATGTTGTATGACACAGAAAGTATTGTAGCAACGTGGTAAAGAAGTTATCATCACCACTTCCTCAGGTGACATGGAGGTGTTCCGTTCAAATGTGGTGTTCTGGGTGACGTTCAGCTGCATCGTGGTCGTGGTACCGCTCTTCTTTGTGCGCTGGCCAAGAGAGGTAGGCCCTGATCCCCACCCTTCTGCACTTTCTTTACAGTGGCTGTCCAATTCTACGTCATAGTCCCCTCCCACTTTAAACTCAAGAAGGGCTTAGAACTTTCAACGCTTTGGGAGGACAAATGTGGAAATGGAGCCTCTGGGTAATATTGCTGTGTGGGTGTTGTCTTTCTGCAGGGTAACATCACTACGTGTGGTGTCGCTGGAGCCTATGCTGTGGTGCTGGCTGTGAATGCTTACATCTATATCAGCCTCTCGTACATCACCCTTAACATCCTCAAGCGCTTCCTCAACGACAACTTCAGCAAGGCCTTTACTGATGTGCCTTTCCAGGACATCGGTGAGTAAAATCATTTCTTTCTTTTTTTTAACCCGATTCTGACCTTTCACCCTAACATCCTTTTTGTCCTCTCTCATTCTTGGTCTTCCAGATTTCATCATGATCACAGTGTGGGTGGTTCTGGGTGTGTCTGGTATCGTGCTACAGTTCTACCGGGAACGCACACGGCCCTTCTTCCCCCCCAGCCCTTACCTCATGTGGCTGCAAGAGCGGGAGCGCCGCAAGACAAACGTTCTGGACCCAAGCCACCACACATCCTCACTCCCTTCCCGTCTCCTCGCCCGTGCCCGACAGCTGACTAGCTGGAGAGAGTCCGCTGGTGAGCGCACACCCCTCCTCCTTTAAACCCACCCACTCGACCCAGACCCATTTTACCCAGCCAGGTAGCACCATTGCGTTGGAGCATTTTTATTCCAGATTATGGATTTTCGATTCTATTGATGATGGTAACAGTCCAGTAAGGTAGTGTTTATATGCCCGTGGTGGAACTTTGGCATGTAACTTCTGCAGAATGTGTCCCACAAAGTGCACACAGAGAATTTAAAGCATTATTTTCTACCATAATTTGTTTCACTTCCTTAGTCTTGTGGTATTTGGTGGCATGTTCTTAGAGGGTACTGAGGAAGTTGTTACCGCTACCACTTAATATTTGTCCCCCCAGTTTTAATGGGTATGACACCACTGTCAGGGAGTTCTGGGTATGCCCATTTCAGCTCCAATGGCTATATTGTTTTTTATGTTTTGTCAACATTTTTGTGTGCAAACTGTCACTTTTACACCATGTTTTATAAAACTGTATGTAGAGGCCACTCTTTTTTTCATTTTCTTTTACAAATATGATACAATTAGATTTTTAAGAAATATGAGATGTTATATTGAAATATGCATGTGTTTTGGGGACCCATTTTGCGAAATGTAGTTGTTGCATCGAACACTACTGTATGGGTGGGAACTTGCAGCCTAAAATGTATCCTCTTGATTTCATGGACATGTTTGACAGCACTCTAAAATCATAAACCACAAGTGGCAGGTGTAGGTGGATCCTGAGCACTGATGTTTATAGCCCTTCAGGATTTCCTCCGTGTTGAGCAGTAGCAGGAAGAGGAAACGACAAGTGTCACAGCCTCTTGCTGTCAGGTGGCCTAACACTTCATTTAAAGTGGGCCTGCTGTTGATGTTCCTTATTGCCAGCTTTCGTTTGGTAAAGCATTTTCAGTGTTTCCCCTATGACAATGTCCTGCTAGCTGTTCCCATAGACTTCCAATCATTGAGCCAACGACTGTCCATTTAAAAGCGTGTCTCTGCAGAAATATATTAATTTAAAAAATGGTGGCAACAATTTAGCCACCACTGCTAAATGAACATAGGGGAAACACTGATTTTAAGGTAGTCCAATACGTGTCTTGTGGGACTTTTCTTTAGGTTCTTTCTCTCTTATTACCCACCCAGTATGTGCTTTGGTATGAAAAGCTGTCTTATTGAGGCATTAATAATGTGTACAGGAATTTGCCTGCAGAGTCACCTGACATGGTTTATTAATGCATCCCATGACCGATGTCAGTTTTTCCTCCAAATGTTCAGTATTATTGAAGCTTGATTAAGTGGATAATTTAAGAGATTATTTTCCCTCTTGTGCAGAACAAGGTATCCTCAGATGCAGTGTAATATCCCACAAGTGATTTTGTAAATCCTCGCCATTTGCACACGACAGGATGTTGAATTAAAATTTGATAGGGAATTTATTGATATTTTATGATTAGCAGAATCACCTGACAGGATTCAGATTAGGATTACAATGTCAAAGATGGGAAAGAGTGAAATGCACGTAGAAATAGCCATTTATTGGTTTCCAAACCAAAACACACAGGGGTGTGATGAGGCCAACATAAAGTTATAAAGTTATTATTATGCACTAAGATTACTGATGAAGCTTTCTTAAAGATCAAGGTTGCCTTCCAGTATTTTTCACTACAGCTCTTAGGTACTTACCTTTTCATGTGCCATGTCATGTTTTAAAATGGGCTGTTTGTCTACAGTGTTTCTGTTTTGTTGGGAGAGAAATGTAGTTAATTATTTAATAAATTGTTTTTCCTAAAAATCACTTGTGTTCGTTTCTCTGCTCCTCTTGTCCCAAAGTGTGTCATCAGTGAAGTTGTGATGTATCATGGTGCAACTATTAGGTCCAATTTACAGTCTACATACTGTAAGTTGTGCATTCAAACAGTCCTGTTCACGCATACGGTATTTCCACCACTGGGTTTCAGCTGGAGGGCACTAGCCAAACTTTAACATGTTTCTTTCAAGTGTTTTATTGTCATTCAAGAGCAGCACTTCCTTTCACTCTTAAAAACCCACAGCCTCATCAGGCAGCACAATGCATGCCAAGACTAAAAAAGCATGACCGACTAAACTGCTGTAGCTGGAAGATTTTCCCATTTGTCACTGAGGCTTCCTACTGCATTGTGGCAGTAAGACCTGGGACATCGTTCCTCTGGGAGTCTGTGTGGCTGTAGGTGATTGGGGGGCGGGGGGCATCTATATATATATATACAGTCTCTCCAAGCTGGTGTGGGCCTAACTCTTCCAGAGGCTGATGTCGGCGCTGGTCAACAGGGCAGACAGAGATGTGCTATCCGAGGCCTCCTCTCTCGTCAGAACTAGGAAGGCCTCTCGACTGATCCCTAGCAGCTCACGAAGACCACTGTTCTCCAGCTGCCCAAAAAAAACAGTATGTTTGAAATAGTAGTACTCAATGCTTTTAGTAAACAGAGAGAATACAGACAACCTGTGAGACTCACCTCTAGTTGCTTGATCCTCTCCTCGTCTTCACACAACCTCCCCTCGTCCACTTCGATAGCCTTCCTCATCACCGTAGCCATCTCATTGATCTTGTCTATGTGCGCTTGCATTTCCTGCAGTCATAGAATAGAAACAATTAAATATTTGCTTTGAACTTCCTGGATGCAAGAGGAAAGGGTAGCTCCTGAGTGTAATGTGACAGTAGTAGAGGGTGCGTCACTCACAGTGGAGTGCTGCTCCTTTAGTTGGGTGACGATGGCTGGGTCGTCCTTCTTACTGGCCATGAGGAGTCTGAAGACCTGCTCCCTGTATTTAGTCATGATGAGCTCTATGGCCGACTGGTGTTCCTCCAGGGATGTTCTCAACTCTGCAGGGAGAGAAGATATGGATACACACATTACTCACATTTTTGTGGATTTATCCATACATGGTACTTTTTCAACTGGTAATATGCCTGTATTATGAAACCAATAAACAGAGTAGCTTCATTTGTTTTTCAGCTTATCACATTCTCTCTCTCACACACACACACTGCTCTACCTTTGTTTTCCTGCTGTAGGTCACGGATCTGCCGGTTTTCCTGCTGGATGCCCATGACGAGGTTGGAACGGGGCCGATGCCGAGCCACCTGGTTCAGCGATTCAATCTCCTCCTGATACTGCAAACAGATACACATAACTCCAGTCAACTCAGTTCAACTCAATAAAAGGTCAGTTAAAGGCAAGTGTATACGCTTTCGAACACCAATCAAAAGAGCTGCATCACCAGTGACATTGGCATTACCTGTTTCATGGCCTCCACCCTCTTGTTAAGGGACGTTGTCTGTTCAATAAGTACCTCCGCTGCATTGTCATGGCTGCGAAGTCTTTCCACCAGCGACTTGGCGTCTGACAACACATTTTCTAATGAACACGTCATCCCTGTTTGAAAAAGTACACTGGAAGGAAAATAAATAAGGTTAAGATGCCGCTCCAAAGCCTCACCAAACTCAAATGCATCATTCCATTTTCCCCCCTTCTCCCTAGAATGTGCACTTGCTCACTGCCCCTCAAGGATTTGAAAGCAATGGATTGGTATAAGTACATGCTAGACTATAATATTTATCAAATCAGTCCTAAAGTAACTTAGAGGAAGACTTTTCAGATCTTAGGCAAAGTTACTCATCATGCAGGGCTACACCTTGGCATCCATTACATAAACATCTGACTCAGATCTTGGCACATAGGTCCTGAGCTTGTCAAAATGAATGGACTGAAATCCTGTCAGAGTCACCAGATCCAAACAATACTAAACATGATGATCTGATCTGGACCCTCATTCATGTACCTTTCCTGCCTAAGTAGCTAGCTAACTCGTATAATCTCCCAGTCAGCAGGGGCGTATTCATTACCTAAACCGTTTACCCTTTAAGAACCAAACGGAAGCAAACGGAGAAAAACGAACGTTTCTACTGGACAAATTCAGGCAGGTCCCGCCCCGTTTGCTTCCGTTTAGGAAACGTTTTTACAATAGAATCCCAGTGACTGACCAGTGGACACCAGAAGGACGTTTGCAAAGTATTAGAACAGGGTACTTTAGCTAGCTGATAACCTTCCGTTCCTTCCAAGCAGACTGTCGTAATCGGAATGATGTCGTTAGGCAGTTGTCTGTCAGATACTATTTAGCTAGTATCCTTACAGCTAGCGAATCAACAAGGTTAGCTAGCTACAGTAGCTAGTTAAATGCTACGGAAATCAGGTGAATCGGTCACTGAAAATACAAGCAAACAAAAGCTGCAAGAGTCTCATGTTGGCATTGTATTTGCTGAAAATTTGATATACTTAGCTGTCAGAAGAAAAGTAAAATTACACGTAAAACAAACCAATACTCGTATATTTACCTGAGCGAGAAACTCCTTAGCCAAACTGTACACTTCCTGTTGTTCCTGCTGCAGTCTGGGAAATGTATGGGCACGTTCCGGATCCTTTAGATTAGAAGCGCTGCGCTGCTGTCAAACTGAATAGCCTCCCCTCCTTCTATATTCCAGTTAGGATAGCTAGGTCTATCAGACACTTTTCCCAATCAGATACTGATTACATTATATAAAATCTCTGATACTCTTTTCCCAGTTTTGTTTTCTTTCTTTGATTTTCTATCACTGTGTGCGTTGTGTACTCCAACCTGCGGGTGGCAACAACACGCTAAGAAACGTCTAGTCTGCCCGGAAATCCAAGGGGAGGGAGAAACAACAACGATGGCGGACAGGTTAACGCAACTTCAAGATGCAGTCAATTCGGTACGATACATTTTTTATTCAGCTATTATTACACCCCACAAACGATTTCATGGTCAGCAAATTGTCATGTCACGTTTAGGTTGACTGACTTCTTAGTATTTAGAAGTGGACTAGGCTGAATAATGACAGCTAGCTAGTTGGCTAAGTTCTCGGTTGCAAGGTTTGCTGAGCTAACGTTAGCTATCTAACAAACAATCACGTTATTTAATGTCTTATGTTTTGTTAAATCAATATGCTCATGACAGTATTTTCATGACATGTGTTTTTGATGTCATTCAGCTTGCTGATCAGTTTTGCAATGCAATCGGGGTGCTGCAGCAGTGTGCGCCGCCTGCTTCGTTCAACAACATTCAAACAGCAATCAACAAGGACCAGCCATCTAACCCCACTGAGGGTAAGGACCTGTCCTAAGCTCAGATGTTAACTGTAATATTAGATCCAAGTGGGATACCGTTGGGGCATGTTTGCCTTTGGGCCAGGCAACCTGAGTTCAAGACTTAAACCCACCGTTTGCTACACTGGTGTCAGAAGTGGGATGTACTCCACAGAAATAGAATCATTAATTCTATTTCTATGATGTACTCTCCTGTGATGCAGTTGGAGGCAAGGACGGACGTAGGAAGGCACTTGCAAGAAAGTTGAAATGCTTCCCGTTCTGAGGGGTTTGTGTAACGAACCTAGCCAATGTAAGTCTGTTACGACCTTCCCCAAGTTGGAGCAGTGGTCAGTGTGTTTGCCTTCGGACGGGGTGACCCAAATTCAAGACACACCCTTGCCATTCGCTTACATTATATGTTGGCCACCAGCAATGTGAAAGTCATTTTTGACACTTTGTTGATACAAATGTAATCTCATGTCGCCCCAAATATGATACAATTTGACGGAAATCACGACTTTGACCGCACAGCGCTATTTGCATATGAAACATTTACGGATTACACCTTTCATTTGTAATGGGGTTGTTTTTTCTTTCCCTAGAGTATGCACAACTATTTGCTGCACTGATTGCCCGGACAGCTAAGGATGTGGACGTGCTGATTGACTCACTGCCCAGTGAGGAGTCCACGGCAGCTCTACAGGTATGGAGGTTGAATTGACTCCTGTGATTCAACAGGAGTGGAAAACCTCCAACTAGAGTGCCATTCCCATGTTGAAAATTATTATAGTGTGTTCTTTCAAGTGAAAGCGATAGTTCACTTCTAATTCTGTATTGCTATACTCTTACTTTGAAAATAGCATATGGGGCCTGGGGGAGGACTGGCTGGAATCTGTAACTACTTTGGTTGCAATCCAAGTCAGACTTGTAAGTAGCTATCATTAGCATTGGTTACCATAGCCCTGCCCCGGACATACAAACAAATGGCTTGGGTAAATCGCCTTATAAGAGGTGGGAGTATTGACACTCCACTCTCACTTTGGCACACATTACTTCAATAAGTTCAGCCTCAAATAACTACAATTTCTATACATTTTGTATGGAGATTTGATGGACTTTCTTCCCTCTCTCGTTTTCCCCTCACCCCCTCTCCCCTCCTCCACCTTCCTTGTCTTACTCCCTGCCCCTCTCCCTAGGCGGCCAGTCTGCGGCAGTTGGAGGAGGAGAATCATGATGCAGCGGCACGTCTTGAGGAGGTGGTATACCGAGGGGACTTGCTACTGGAGAAGATCCAAGGTGCCCTGGCTGATATTGCTCAGTCACAACTTCGTACTCGCAGTGGAGGGCCCAGCCAGCCCACACCGCCCGAATCATGACCCCACACAACATGGGGCAAAGACATTCTCACATCACATCACTTTCTCACATAAACACACCAGAGGGTGCCTGTGTGTACAGGAAATCAAATAAAGAGCCCATTGGGTGGACCTGAACAGCTGACCTCTCAAGGAGCTGAATCTATGGAAAATCCTTCTCGCAATATTTGAGTAGGACATTGGGAAGTTGGTGCTTGGGGAATTCAGTGAGGCAAGCTATGAACCCACATGTTCCTTTACACAAGGACCTTGAGTTCTGTTTACTCTGTCCTTTTCTTAGCACACGCTATTTGGGATTAAACAGCACTGCTCCGGAGTCAACATCTGCTGTCATTTTCTTAACCCAGGTTATTTTGAGGATGCTAGTTAAGGGTCTGCTGACTTCTGTTGGTAGCCATTTTTGTACATACTGAAAGCAGCTGGTAAAAAGAACAACCATCCTAAATTGATAGAAGCCCATTTTACATGCTGCATGCCAGCAAATAATACCCCTATAAAAGCAAGCCCTGTCATGTTTTAGAAAGTCATGTTTTGTATTATTTTATACCAATGTGTTTTATTTGATTTATGAACATGTTTTTATCAACGGTTAAAAATTTCCAGGCATAAATGGCATTTTAAAATTAAGTCAAGTGTTTGCATTTTATGTGGAATGTTAGTGCTGCACATTTTGATATGCAACACAGACAAACCTTGGCCCCACAGAAAAATGGCTTTCAGAATGTCCCTGAATTGAAAGTGTTTTTTTAAGTCTTATATATTGAAGGGATTCGATTAAGCAGCCCAGGTTGAACCGGGCTATGGCCCGTCACGTGACTGGGCGAACTCGGTGAGGGAGGCACACCCTGCTCAAATCGAACGGTAATCTGCGCCGTTTGGTGATATTGCCAACATCGTGCATCATTCAGAAACATAACATTTTTCCATAACATTTTAATTAGGACGGCAGATAAAAGCCTTTTAATCAAATGCAATATCTTTTGCATGTGAAAAGACAGAATCCTACTCATTACTCCACGTGCTTAACATACAGTATCAGTCAAAGTTTGGACACACCTACTCATTCAAGGGTTTTTATTTTTTTAAATGTTCTACATTGTAGAATAATAGTGAAGATATCAAAACTATGGAATAACACATATGGAATCATGTAGTAACCAAAAAAGTGTTAAACAAATCAAAATATATTTTATATATGAGATTCTTCAAAGTAGGCACCCTTTGCCTTGATGACAGCTTTGCACACTATTGGCATTCTCTCAACCAGCTTCATGTGGTAGTCACCTGGAATGCATTTCAATTAACAGGTGTGCCTTGTTAAAAGTTAATTTGTTGAATTTCTTTCCTTCTTAATGCGTTTGAGCCAATCAGTTGTGTTGTGACAAGGTAGGAGTGGTATACAGAAGATAGCCCTATTTGGTAAAATATCAAGTCCATATTATGGCAAGAACAGCTCAAATAAGCAAAGAGAAACGACAGTCCATCATTACTTTAAGACACAAAGGTCAGTCAATACGGAACATTTCCAGAACTTTTCAAGTTTCTTCAAGTGCAGTCGCAAAAACCATTAAGCGCTATGATGAAACTGGCTCTCATGAGGACCGCCACAGGAAAGGAAGACGCAGAGTTACCTCTGCTGCAGAGGATAAGTTCATTCGAGTTAAGTGCACCTCAGATTGCAGCCCAAATAAATGCTTCACAGAGGTCAAGTAACAGACATATCTCAACATCAACTGTTCAGAGGAGACTGCATGAATCAGGCCTTCATGGTCAAATTGCTGCAAAGAAACCACTACTAAAGGACACCAATAATAAGAAGAGACTTGCATGGGCCAAGAAACATGAGCAATGGACATTAGACCGGTGGAAATCTGTTGTTTGGTCTGATGAGTTCAAATTTGAGATTTTTGTTTCCAACCGCCGTGTCTTTGTGAGACGCAGAGTAGGTGAACGGATGATCTCCACATGTGTGGTTCCCACCGTGAAGCATGGAGGAGGAGGTATGGGGGTGCTTTTCTGGTGATACTATCAGTGATTTATTTAGAATTCATGGCACACTTAACCAGCATGGCTACCACAGCAATCTGCAGCGATACGCCATCCCATCTGGTTTGCACTTAGTGGGAATATCATGTGTTTTTCAACAGGACAATGACCCAACACACCTCCAGGCTGTGTAAGCACTATTTGACCAAAAAGGAGAGTGATGGAGTGCTGCATCAGATGACCTCAACCCAATTGAGATGGTTTGGGATGAGTTGGACCGCAGAGTGAAGGAAAAGCAGCCAACAAGTGCTCAGCATATGTGGGAACTCCTTCAAGACTGTTGGAAAAGCATTCCAGGTGAAGCTGGTTGAGAGAATGCCAAGCGTGTGCAAAGCAGTCATCAAGGAAAAGGATGGCTACTTTGAAGAATCTAAAATATAACATATTTTGATTAGTTTAACACTTATTTTGGTTACTACATGATTCCATATGTGTTATTTCATAGTGTTGATGTCTTCACTATTATTCTACAATGTAAAAATAAAGAAAACCCCTTGAATGAGTGGGAGTGTCCAAACTTTTGACTGGTACTGGACATCACTTTTGTTTTGAACCGACCTCGCCATCTGTCAAAATGGGGCACCTGACTCATGCCCGGGAGGCAGCCCAGTTCCAAAACGAATGCAATCAACGCTAACCCGATTCACCCCGGACATTAAGGGAACTCCCTCACTATCTGGGAAACCGGCCTTCAACGTTTTGACAATAGACGTGAGAAGTGTTCCAGGCTGCCTATATTGCAGTCCTGTCCGATCGTTAAATAGGTTTCCTGTAATGTACTGTACCTTAAATTAGTACAATGTAGGCAACCATGCTCCGCGTAATCCTTTGGACGGACCTGAAAGAAGGCATATTACTTTCATCTGATTGGTAGATAGCTAGGTTCCGTCCCCCAATATTTCCACGACCAATTGGTTAAAATGAACATTCGTTTAATTTTGTCTTCTTCTATTGGCTAATCTAGGTGTCATTTATGTAGCATATACTTGCGTGGCGTGAGATTGTTATGTTGTTAGTGCATCCATTCCGGGAGTAATTGGGTATTTTACTATTTACAGGGTGGATTCGAGGTCGAAGATTAATGAATGGAGACAAGCAGTGCTTACCAAAACCTTGTAGTCTTTTTAAATCTCAGAAATAGTTGTCATTGACTCGAGTCTTTTATTTTCTCCATACACAGTCCGTGTTTGCAGTGTGTGAAGCTAGCTAGATAGCTAGTACCTAACGTTGGGTCTTTCGCCTCATCCCCTAGCCAAATTTACGGACCTATATTCTGTCAAATTGGAGCAGGGCTGGGCAGCTAGCCTAGCCATCAATTGACTCTGGAGCAGGATACTGAGGTAGGTAAAAGCTATTATTACACCCAAGTCTGTCTGTCTACTGAGAGGGCTTTTCGGGATAGTTTTGATATTATGGTCAACGTAGACCAGCAACTATCAATGCATAGACAGCCTACACCTAGCCTACATGTCAAAATGCAATGACAGCATTCAATACAGTTATGTTCTCTTTGGCAGACCTGTCTCGTTGCATACATACCTGTGGTTTTGTCACGTTTACGTCTGTTGGTTACGCAACCCAGTGCACAAATCATGGCAATGAAGTATTCATCATCACCTGCTCGTACAGTCCTTATTAAAAACACTAGTGCCACATAAGCAGCATCCTCATCATGGGCATCCTCTTATAGACAGTGAGTCATTGGAATTGAATTGAATGAAGTAACATATCCTTACATTACAGTCCAATCATTTTCTATTTTGGATCTAGTGTTGCATCAAATGAAATAGTTTAAAATTCTCAAATAACAATGGGACCTCGGAAACAGTCTGATACACTTGTATCAAATCAAACATCACAATTCTTTGGTAAGGCCATCAGAAATCTCCCTATTTCAATCATGCCTGAGTAATAGTGATGAGATACAGAATGTCTGAAATCCACACAATAAAGGACATTACTACTAGTATTAACTATTAGCTTAAATCTCAGAATATACAATATGTCATTCTTGCTAAATTGATATGCCTAATAGTATAATTAAAGATGGCCTTTGCATAGGTGAAGCAGAAGAAAACGGTCTATGTAGTGCACATTTTAAGGGTGAAGTATTAGGCAACCGGAGCGGGAGCCTGGTGCACAACTCATCAAAACAGGCATTGGAAATTCTGTTGTGATTCATTGGACTGGTACAAGAGCTCAACCCTAGTGACCAGTCCCCCAAGACGCTCTTCCTCACTGCCTATTGAGATGTAGCTGAGGGCATGGAGCTTGGTGTTGTTCTTGGCTGTGTGTGTCCCCCAGACAGTCCCCCTCCCTCTGGCATCATGACTGGGTCTTTTCATGCTGAAGGGGAGTTGCTTCCTGTCCGGTGCTGACTCGCAGGGTGGAGACCACTTGGTTTCTTGATTGCATGTTTGTTAAGTTTCCTTTTTTTTCTCCACTGCACACAATGGCCTCTCTCTCTGCACCGGTCTTTCAAGAAACAGAGTGAAATTGCATCAAATCAACGTTTTTTGGTCATGTACACAGTTTAGCAAATGTTATAGCGGGTGCAGGGAAATGCTTATGTTACTAGCTCCTAACAATGCAGTAAAATGTCAAACAAGTACACAAATAATAAAAGATTTAAACAAATCAAGAAATGTCTAAATGAATCCAATTAACCTAACAACCCAACTAGCACTGTAACAGTCATACAAATGTAATCTATACGTATAGACACCGAATGAATTTACACAAGATATACTAAGAATATGTACAGCAGTAACGTTGGATGTATTAGAGTGGGCATCACTGGTCTGTATTACACAAAGACGAGTTAAAACAGGCTCCTCACTGCTAGTAAGAGACTCCGTAGCAATACAATGTCTCTCAGATATTACAAAAATAGAATTAAAAGCTATTGGATGTACAGTAGGATTATGTTGAATATCAGTAAATGTGTATTGGGCCTCAGTCAGTCATTGTTTGCTCAACAGGATAGTATGGCCATGACGGGAGGGACTGCAGCTGCCCTTCCCATGAGCAACCACACCCGAGAGAGGGTGACCGTGGCCAAGCTGACACTGGAGAACTTCTACAGCACTCTGCTGACACAGCACGAGGAGCGAGAGACGAGGTACGTGTCTCCTATAGGCCACCCATGCATGTGACAGCCAGGTGTTCCGAATATTTGCATTTGGCAACGCAAGCTTGTTTAGGATCATTTTAAGAGGACCCAAATTGTGGGTTGTTATGTTGAAAGGACGAGAGAGACTTTGTTCTTTATAAAATGGCTGGGGTTTATTCCAACCCGAGCATCCTAACCTTCGTGAGCTAGCATCACAATCACAACTGTTTAGCCAAAGTACGGTGGCTCCCATAGGACATTTCTACTACGGTGGGTGAAACCGTAACAGACAACAATAACTCTCAGGGTAGGCTATATAGCGACCATAACATTTGGAGTAGAAATGGCACTTTAATCATTAACAATCATCACAGTTTTATGTCTGAAAAATGTTGATAGATGATCATGAAAGACAACGCCGCCTAGACTGGGTAGACTGTTTCAGAATAACTAGACTGGGGTAGACTGTTTCAGAATAACTAGACTGGGTAGACTGTTTCAGAATAACTAGACTGGGGTAGACTGTTTCAGAATAACTAGACTGGGGTAGACTGTTTCAGAATAACTAGACTGGGTAGACTGTTTCAGAATAACTAGACTGGGGTAGACTGTTTCAGAATAACTAGACTGGGGTAGACTGTTTCAGAATAACTAGACTGGGGTAGACTGTTTCAGAATAACTAGACTGGGTAGACTGTTTCAGAATAACTAGACTGGGTAGACTGTTTCAGAATAACTAGACTGGGTAGACTGTTTCAGAATAACTAGACTGGGTAGACTGTTTCAGAATAACTAGACTGGGTAGAGCGTTTCAGAATACCTGCATGTTCCTCTATTTTTCCAGGCAGAAGAAGCTGGAGAAAGTCATGGATGAGGATGGCTTGATAGATGAAGAGGTAAACCTCCGCTCCTGTGGAACGATGGCTTTAATTCTAATAATGGATTGGATTCAATATCGTGGGTAGCACTTTCTTTACGTGTTTGTCATGTCTACTATTTTGGAGGAAACCAAATGGAACTGATCATCTGTGTCTCTGTGCCCATGTTCCTCAACAGAAGGTCATGCGACGCTCCCAGCACGCCAGGAAGGAGACAGAGTTCCTGCGGCTGAAGAGGACCCGGTTGGGCCTGGATGACTTTGAGTCACTAAAGGTCATTGGTAGAGGCGCCTTTGGAGAGGTGTGTTATGATAGCTCTCTCTCTTCAGTTTATTTTCTTTATATGGACCTTTGAGTGTATGCTGGTATTGATTGTGGATTAATATGGTCTTTACTGAGAAGTTTGCAATGCATAGGTTGGTCTGATCACTCGTTTATAAAGCAGCTAGCAACTAATGTGGCATACTCATGTGTGACTCATACGTTTGTCATCAGGTCCGCTTGGTGCAGAAAAAAGACACCGGGCACATATATGCCATGAAGATCTTGAGGAAAGCTGACATGTTGGAGAAGGAGCAGGTGGCTCATATTCGGGCAGAGAGGGACATCTTGGTGGAGGCAGACGGGGCCTGGGTGGTCAAGATGTTCTACAGTTTCCAGGATAAGAGGAACCTCTACCTCATCATGGAGTTTCTACCTGGAGGTGGGTTTCTCTTGCTGGCGACAGTCTCCCTCCACAAATTACATTTAAAAAAATGTTTTTTTAGATATAATTACAGGGAATAAAATATAGTCACATTACACATAGAGACATCTAGAGCAAGGATCTTTAACCTTTACTTTCCCATCATGTTAGCAATAAAAACTATTTTCATATCTTATCTTATCTTATCCGGTGAATGATAATGGCAAGGAGAAGCAATCAATGAATAGATCTGGTAGATAGTATTTCATTATTCTGACCTCCCCACATTATAATTGAAAGAGGAAGTGCAAACTCTGTCAAGAACGTTTACCAGCAGCCTGCGGCACTTGCCACGACTGGTATTCGCGGGTGCTTTTTCAAAGCCTATGTCAAATACTCCATTGAGTGTAATTAACAACAATGAGTGTAATTTGGTCCGACGAATCCCGGTTCCTGTTACGTCATGCTGATTGTAGTCAGGTTTTGGCGTAAGCAGCATGAGTCCATGGCCCCATCCTCCCTGGTGTCAACGGTACAGGCAGGTGGTGTACTGGTGTGGGGAATGTTTTTCTGGTACACGTTAGGTCCCTTGATACCAATTGTGCGATGTTTGAATGCCACACCTTGTAGTATCCATGCCCCGTTGAATTCAGGCTGTTCTGGAGGCAAATTGGGGTCTGACCTGGTACTAGATGGATGTACCTAATAAACTGGCCACTCAGTGTATACTGTTATTATATACTTTAATTTAATTGGCCATCTGTTACCCACATCATGTCAAAAACGAGGGGGTTAGTGGCATAGTGTCACAGTGTTATTAATATCAATTTGATATGCAGGTGACATGATGACCCTGCTGATGAAAAAGGACACCCTGTCTGAAGAGGCCACCCAGTTCTACATCGCTGAGACTGTCCTGGCCATCGACTCCATCCACCAGCTGGGATTCATCCACAGAGACATTAAACCTGATAACCTGCTTCTGGACTCCAGGGTGAGACACTGGCCTGGTCCAGGCCTACCACCGTACACAAACAGATAGACACATGCTCAGAGACTCACACACAGAGAAGCATTCACTTACAATTTGCAGTTCGTATTGAAGGTGTGATCGGAGAGTCTTTTTTTCTGCAGGGCCATGTAAAACTGTCAGATTTTGGTCTGTGTACGGGACTGAAGAAGGCCCACCGTACAGAGTTCTACAGGAACCTCACACACAACCCTCCCAGTGACTTCTGTGAGTCACTCTTTACAACCTGTGAATCATTAACTTTTATTTTCATTCAGACAAAATATAATTTGTTTTTTCAGTCGTTTTTATGGTAGAACACTGCCATGTCTTTGAACTTGCAATATTCCACAGCCTTCCAAAACATGAACTCAAAGAGGAAAGCAGAGACATGGAAGAAGAACCGGAGGCAACTGGTAAGAGTTTGTGCATGTGAGAGACTATATATTGTATCGCCCGTTATATCTTTCCCATTGGTCCATTTGAGTAGGATCCCTCTCTGGGATCTCATGGATGTTTTATTAAGGATCCTCTGAGCACCACAGACCTTGTGCTGTGAAACAAGCACAGCCAATACTATAGCCTTTGGGTTGTTTTTTTCTTATTAGTGTCTCCCCATCTGTTTGTGTTTTACCAACAGGCCTACTCCACAGTGGGAACACCGGACTACATTGCCCCAGAGGTGTTCCTGCAGACGGGATACAACAAGCTCTGTGACTGGTGGTCTCTGGGGGTCATCATGTATGAGATGCTAATAGGTATGTCTATGTAACCGAGTCAATTACACCATGCCCAAGTCTGTGTTTCATTATGAACTCATATGACGTTATTTAAGAATATTTTAAGAAAGTTAGCTGGCTAACTCATTGGTCCTAATTTGTAACAAACTGACAATCTCTCCTGGTGTCTCTCTCAGGGTACCCCCCGTTCTGTTCTGAGACACCCCAGGAGACGTATAGGAAGGTGATGAACTGGAAGGAGACCTTAGTCTTCCCCCCCGAGGTGCCCATCTCGGAGAGGGCCAAGGACTTGATTCTCAGGTTGGTGGTCATATGAAACCTTATAGGATATCCGCTGGTGTGTGTGTGTGTGTGTATATATCAGAGTTTATTGTCCTCTTAGGAAAAAAAATATTATAATACTTTACTGGTATAATGCTTTAGTACCTGTTATAAACATGTATGAGCCTTTTATAATGTCTTATTATAAATCTTATATGTTAGGCCTATGTCTCCCTATCTAGCAAATTTGAAACTGACTCAAAATAGCAGTTACTCAATCATGATCATTATAAGATGATAATAAGACATAAGGGGGTCATACATGCTAATGACATGTCCTCTAATGCATTATAATTAGAGTGTAAGTCACATATCTGCAGGATGAGTTACTGAAATGATTTTCTCAGTCTGGTACACCATCAAATGATCACACAATAATTATTCCATTCACATCCACAAAAACACGCAGTATCAAACTGCAGTGAAGTAGACATTTTATTTCAGCGCAATGGATTTCCTCTTTTGTGAAACAAAGGCTTTGGTGTTCCAACAACATGAACCCATTGCAGGTACTGTAATGATGCTGAGAACCGTGTTGGTGCTGTAAGTGTTGAGGAGATGAAGAGTCACGCCTTCTTTGAGCCTGTGGACTGGGAACACATCAGGTACGTGTTTGTTCTTCAGTACTTGTGTGTATGTCTAAGCATATGGGATGGAAATATCTTAAATGAGGTATAACATGCAATCACAGCCAAAAAAAAGCCAAGTCACTTAGCCTTCATTGGGTTGTCTTTGATGCGTTTCAGCAAAATGCATTAGGAAAAAGGTTTTAAATAGACCAACGGCTCACATTTGCTTTCCTTCCATAGGGAAAGACCAGCCGCTATCTCCATTGAGATCAAGAGCATCGATGACACATCGAACTTTGATGAGTTCCCAGAATCAGACATCCTTCAGCCAGGTAATAATAATCACTTTGTCTCTATTACACCTTTTCATACATAAAATGCAGCTCAAAGTTCTTCACAATCAGCATGAAATGAATGATAAAAACGATTAAAGCAGAAGAAACATTTATGCTACAGTGCAAGTTTGCTTTGGTGCACAGGAATCTGAGTCATCATCTCCAGCTCATCTCCAATTTAGATTAAATAGGACCCATAGTCCTGTTGTTATTCACACATTCCTACAGCTCTGAGATCTAGATTAATTTCCTATTCAGTGTTAACCTCTAGTGGCAAGGAGGAGACAATAACACTGGTATTAACCTTTAATACACTGTTGTATATAATTTACAATCTTGTTGTTTCAGTTTCCAATGTGACTGAGCCAGACAAATCCAAGGACTGGGTGTTCCTGAACTACACCTACAAGAGGTTTGAGGGGCTGACTCAGCGAGGCACCATCCCCACCTACATGAAGGCAGGGAAGGCCTGATGAGGGCATGGGGGAAAATGGGAGAGACAATGTGGACACAGGGTTGGGCGGTAAACCCCTGCTGTGCTGAAAGCACAGGATCAAGAAGGATGAGGAGCTTCTTGGTTCCATGCTTCACCAGGGCTTCCCTGATTGACCAGAGATCCACCAGGCACCAGACAATAGCAAGAGTCACAGGGATATAAATAACACGTATTGTCTTTTGTCTTAGGCCTTGCTTGGGCTGTTAAAGGGGAAGTTTGTGTTTTACAACTTAATGTTAGATGGTTCCTCATCCTGAAAAAACGGAACCTCCCCCTTTTTTTAAGCGACTACTACTAGGTGACTAAATCAACGGACGCTTTCCTCTGCCCAGGCGTTGCTGACGCATGCCAGATCTTAGAACACCTGGATAAGTATTTTACCTATCGGCTAACCACATCATATGTTATAGCAATCTGGTGCCCGGCGACGGCACAGTCAATGATGTGGTACACAACCATTGGTTGACGCATGCAATGTCTGAGCGGGGAACGCAACCATCATATCTGCATGTTTACAAACTGATTTGCAGGGTCTAAAATGCTGTAGAAGGACCCCCACACACAGGGTATTCGTTGGGGGGAGCAGTTGGTGGTTATCCTAGTGACCTCATATGACTGAAGAAAAATGCATATAGTTAATGTTAAGTAACGTTGTTTGCTAAACTTGTAGATATACAAAGTTCTAAGCTTTCAAGTCTTTTATGGGTGCCACGTTAGTCAAAAAGTTTCAATACTGTTTTCATTCTAGTTACAATGCAAATAATAATCATTCTGTCATGGAACGTTCGCTGCCAACATGGAGTATGGTGAGCCATACGTACATGTATCTATTGCTCTGGGATTAATCCATTGTATCTATTTAATGCCTTGATAATCTGGAATTAATAGATCTATAAATTATTTAATGGTGTGAAAGATTCATAGAAAAGTGTTGTATTCTAGTGGTTGAGATTAGAAACTAATGTATAAGCAGATTTGTTTTTGCAAGTTAGAGGACAAGTCATGAATGTAAATTAAAATTCAATGCAATTAATGCTTAAAGGTAGCAATATGACGTAGATGCAGAAATTAAACAGCATATTGGGTCAATTTCCACAACTAAGAGCGTTGAAGCGTGAGGCTCAACTTCTCTGCTTTTTTGGTCCCGTGGCTACCACGCTGTATACGGTATGAAGCGAACCCGGGCACATGTGCAGATGCTGTGTGTGACTGCGGGAGTATGACATCTTGCATCTCGCTCATCTCAATATCTGCGGTGCTGCTCGTGGCAATGGCATTTCGCTGAGTCTAACTTTACAGTAGTTACATTTCTGTTCAAATGTATTGACAAATATCAGATTAAACCTTTTTAAAAGTACATCGGAAATCATGTTTGATCTCCACTTCACATCGCTCACCAAAATTCATCCATTTAAATTAGGAACTTCATTTTCAATTAAATGTACGTTTTATAGTCAACATTTCCTAAACTTTACTGAACCCCCGCTGTATGTGATGTCATATAGATATTCAAATATAGGTGTCAAACATTTCAGCGATTCTGTAAGTAGTTTTCCTCAAATTCATTATTTGATGCATTTGTTCCTCAGTCTTTAACCGGAACATGTTGCAAAATATATTAACGGGATAGTTCACCAAGATTACAAAATGACACATTGGTTTCCTTACCCTTTAATAAGCAGGCTATGCTTTGGTTTTAATTTCCCTGGGTTGGCACTGGGAGGGAGCAGGAAGGGGTTGTGTATGTGTGGAAGAGGATTTGCACAAAATGCTGATAGTAGCTAGGTTTCCATCCAATTGGCGACAGATTTTCATGCGATTATTCTCAAATCCGCATAAAAACAATGTGTATTTTCCCACCTGAGAGGTTTCCATCAAATTGACTTGTGGAGAAAAGGCTGTGCGTGATGACGTAGTGCACATAAAATAATTTTTGCTGTTAAATTGCTATGTACGGTGTGCTGATGGTTTTGTCACAACAAATGTTGCGTTATTTTACATTTTAGTCATTTAGCAGACGCTCTTATCCAGAGCGACTTACAATTAGTGAGTGCATACATTTTTCATACTGGCCCCCCGTGGGAATCGAACCCACAACCCTGGCGTTGCAAGCGCCACGCTCTGCCAACTGAGCTACAGGAGGCGTTATATAGTGAATGTACCCACTCTGGTCTTGGCACGTGCGCTCTAGCCAACAGCTCGTATATACCTACATGATAAGATTATTATGGATAAGAGCAAGATGTATACATTTGTTTTTTTCAAACGGCAGCCAAGCATCGATCGTCTCACCAGAGTAAGACCCTCGATATTTATTGGAAAGGAGGATCAAACTCATCCCTGTGCACTTTCACCACGGGTTTAGTTCATAATTGATTTTATCTGTAGCGTAATAAACTGCATGCTTTCCCGTGTCGTATTGGGAGGACCACGCAATATCATCGCGTGACTCCAAGTTCACTTCGATATGATGTTAATTATATCAATACATGCCCATAAAGGGGTTTCCACGGCAATTTATAGCATAATTAATTTTACCCGCACAAAGATCTAGCGTATTTTGTTTTGTCGACATTTGTAAAGTTTACCGTCAAATGTGTCGTCACATGTTTTATCCAACATTTACTTTACTCGCATAAAAAAGTTGGATGGAAACCTGGTTAGTAACGTCTTATTTTACCAAAAAAAAAAATCCTGTGAGCTATGTGCTAGTGTTTTAATGAACCCTGTTGTTTCCTATTCCTGGGAAAGGAGACCGCAAGAGGATTTCCTTGGATGGAAGATAATTATTTGGTATCGAATACACAAAAAAATATATTTGTGTAGATATGGCTTGACATCCATCGAGTAAATAATTTGTTAAACTGTCTTTCACAGCAAACAACCGTATATTCCATTGGTACATTCTCATAATATAGGCTACTCTACATTATGGTCTTGAAGACAGTTGGACTAAGCGATTGTAGTGCATATATTATAACTGCAATAGATACTTGCAATAGATTGCTTGTTTGTTACATTTATAATCACTGTTTTGATGAAATAGTTAGGGAGCCACACAGAGGATATGACTGAACTGGAAGCCTACCGTGATGTCTATTTCACTAGGGGATAAATGGTACTGACAAAGTGTACCTCGCCAAAACCACATGAACTTCATATAATGGCCTCTGTCTCAGGTCTTACACAGGCAGCCCAATTCTGATATTTTTTCCACTAATGAATATTTGGACCAATCACATTAGATCTTTTCACATCAGATATGTTTCAGAGATGATCTGATTGGTTAAAAAAAGAACAATGAGTGAAAAAAATATCAGAATTGGTCTGCCTGTGTAAACGCAACCTTAGTTTTATAGATTTGTTTTCTTCAATAGGTTCTAATCTTAGCGTTAATCGGCCATTGTTTTGCATGCCCATTACCTGTTGCCTCAGGACAATGATCCAGTGTAACTGAATGGTAAAGGGAGTAGGTGAACACTGACTAAGGATGTGATGAGTGTTTTATGTTGTTTGTGTGTAATAGGTAGAGTAAGGATGAATGGGCTAATTAATATATTCACTGTAGAACTATATGTACAAAACCTTTTGAATATTTGAGTTCAGAAATACTGGAAATAAACGATTCCAAAACTACAAAGCCCAGAATGATTTAGAACATTGGGAACCAGGCTCCATATTGGTACAAAAAGGATACAAACGGATTAGTCACTACATCGGTTTACTATCTTACTGTGACCAAAATGTTGATAAGTATAAGAAATAATAAGCATGCAGTCAGATTTCTGCTGCTGAAAATGATCCTTATGCCAGTAGGGTGCGCCATTGACTTGCGCTAAAACCAACATCAGTTGAGTGCAGACAATTCTATCAAAAAGAGTCAACTTGTTTCTGAAAGAAGTCGAGGCTAGTTTTCATTTGTCAGGTGCTTGTGAAACATGTTCTGTATGTATGTATACTGAACAAAAATATAAACGCAACATTTAGAGTGGAGTGTTGTAGAGAATCGAAGGACCATGAATGTAATAGAAACCTTAGGTGCTGTCTTAAGGCCGGTAGCAACCACTACAGAATGTCCGGTCAGAACAAGGATGAGGCGGATGTTCAGGTTAAGGGGAGTTTAATGGAAGATGTCCACATCCACACACACACCTGACCAATCATGGTTCAGATAACTGAGAATCATGTCCAGTGATAACTGACATTAACTATGTGGTTCTGAAAGGAAAGCAGAGAAATAAAATGTAGGCTATAGCACTGCTATAATATGAATGCCATGGCTGTATAAGCTAGCACAGGTAAGTATATAACAGCAAGGGCTATACACTACAGCATGCATAAGGCCTAGTCACATGGCAATAGACTACATAACCTATTATATTTGTACACATGAAACTCAGGCAAATGTGTTCAAATAAACATTACAGTAATGCTGAAATGTATACATAATATAAATACAACGAGCATGAGTGATATATATAGAATAGAAAATAGCAATAAAAGGCCACTCTAAAATGTGCAGGTTTTTTTCACACAACACAATGCCACAGATGTCTCAAGTTTTGAGGGAGGGTGCAATTGGCATGCTGACTGCAGGAATGTCCAATAGAGCTGTTGCCAGAGAATTTAATGTTAATTTCTCTACCATAAACTGCCTCCAACGTCGTTTTAGAGAATTTGGCAGTACATCCAACTGGCCTCACAACCGCAGACCACGTGTAACCACGCCAGCCCAGGACCTCCACATCCAGCTTCTTCACCTGCGGTATCATCATTATGGGGTATTGTGTGTAGATTGATGAGGGAAAAAAACAATGTAATCAATTTTAGAATGAGACAGTAATGTAACAAAATGTGGAAAAAGTCAAGGGGTCTGAATACTTTCTGAATGCACTATGTATGTATGTATATATGTATATATGTATATGTGTGTATATATGTATATGTGTGTAAATATGTATATATGTATATGTGTGTATGTATATATGTGTGTGTGTATATATATGTAGGTTCACTTTATAATAACTAATTAATAAACTATTATACATGTTTTATACAATATTATAAAGGCTATAACTGTATGCTTATACTACTAGCCCAATGGCCGGCAGATGGCGATATTGAGCCGTTCCATCTTAAGGGCATGTATACAGCTGGCTATACACTTGTATCCCCATGGACCGGTTCATACATTAAACATTCTCCATTCAGGCTGCAAAGGCGCAAAGTTCCCCTTAACTGGATTTAATGGCGAAAAGGAGAAAAAAACGGGGGAAATATGCGTACTTTCTTTATGAAGCACAATTTGCCACTCCCATGCTATGGTGGCTAATGCTAC
This sequence comes from Coregonus clupeaformis, assembly GCF_020615455.1. Taxonomy (NCBI): domain Eukaryota; kingdom Metazoa; phylum Chordata; class Actinopteri; order Salmoniformes; family Salmonidae; genus Coregonus; species Coregonus clupeaformis. The sequence goes on from NC_059195.1 coordinate 1,283,284, forward strand.
TTCCTAGTAAACACAGACTGCTGCAACCTGATTGGCTGAATGCCAATTGGCTGAATGCCAAAATGCATGTATTAATGCTATATACACTATTTATACATTATTAATTACGCTTATTAAAAAGTATTACCAATATATTTATCTCCCCAAAAAATATTTTGCCGAAATATTTACCGTAGCCTATATATTCTATTGATGGTAGCCTTTGTTAATTTCCAAACATTCATGTAGGAAGTTCTCATGCACTTGTACAGATGGGGCGGTACCCCCTGTATATAGCCTCACTATTGTTATTTTTACTTCTGCTATTTAATTATTTGTTACTTTTATTTAGTATTATTTTATATTGTATTTTTTGTGATTTTGTTTTGGTATTCTATCTTAAAACTGCATTGTTTGTTACGGGCTTGTAAGTAAGCATTTCACTGTAAGGTCTACACCTGTTGTATTCGGCGCATGGAACAAATAAAAATTGATTTGATGTTGAAATTGAAATCGCATGTTGAAATACAATGCGCAGCCTAGGCTACACAATAATAAATAATGTCTCACGGTTGTAGCCTATGATTTACCCGTCATTGTATTTACGTATTGTCAATCAGAGACAGGCCTATGATATTCGCCAAGGCAAGGCAAGACGTTTTGCCAGAACACAGCATACTATGACAATCTGTTTTTAGGCTATATAGTAGCGTAAATACATGTAGGCAAACGTGTGGTTCAATTGATTAATTCGCAGTGTCGTGACAATATAAGATATCACAGCGACCGGTGGTCATGCGTAAAAGGCAACTCGTTGTAGATGTCTTCGATCCATGACACTCAAGACTAACCTACACAACGGGACTTTTCCCCTAAATATATTTAACGTTGTGTGCGGGGCTGTAAAGTGCACTGGGACGCACGTTTACTTTAGCTGTAGACAGGGGCGTATTCAATTCCGCCGATACTGTTGCAAACCGTTTCTTAAACGGAAGCAAACGGAACGAAACGTGGACGGATTTACCTCAATTGGTCCAATAGAAACTCTCGTTTTAGTTGCAAACGGAATGCAACTGTTTGGACTTATGATTACACCCCGCGCTTCAGACGGGGTAATGAGACAGCTGCTACACGTGACGGTTACATGGTTGTATAACGCAAAATATTTAGGTCAACACGATTCTTGTTTGGCACGTACACTTACATAAAGTATCGTGCAGAGGTCTCGAATAACACTGACCTGAGAGACAAAAAAATAAGTTCGAACGAGGGGGGAAAAGACCACTCGAATAAGTTTACATATATGTAGGCTATATATATATGTTAATTTTTCAGGTTGGACACGTATATTTACACGAGAAAGCAGTGTTATAACTCACAGATTGAAACCGTTCAATTCTAGGGAGCCTAGAGTAGTAGCCTATATAGACAATCATTTTTCCCTCAAATAAATGCAAAATTACACTTTGTAGCCTATCATTTTAGAAGATAAAAGGAACGTTTCATTCCAAAATCGGGCTGTAATATAATGAGCTATGCTATTGCCTATTGATAAGGGACGCATACAGAAAACTCTTTACAATTACATTTAAGTAATTTAGCAGACGCTCTTATCCAGAGCGACTTACAATTAGTGAGTGCATACATTTTTCATACTGGCCCCCCGTGGGAATCGAACCCACAACCCTGGCGTTGCAAGCGCCATGCTCTACCAACTGAGCTACAGGAGGCCTATTGTAATGAAAGTGAAATCTTGGTGTTTCATGAATGGTTGTCCTACTGGCTCTGGGCTATAATATATATCCTACTAAACGATAGCCTCTGTGTGTATGTGTGTGTGTGTGTGTACGTGTGAATGCAATGGACAGAGTGTCCCCTTCTCGGGTGGTTTGTGTGAATGAATGCGAGTGTAGTGGTGACTGGTGATAGAGGAGGAGTCAGATGGACCTCTTCCGCGTTTTCCTGGAGTTGTGTTCTCATTACTCAGGAGCCTACTTTGTCCTCGCACGTGTAGGTCTACGTTTCTATGTCTACCCCCCTCCCCGCCTTAGAAAAGAGAGAGAGGAGGAAAAAATAAAGTAAATTATACAACAATCCCCCGCCTCTTCTCCCCTACAGTAGACTACTTCTACAACATCTAAGCTACACTACCACTTCCTCATGTTCTGCGGCGCCGGGCTCCTACTGACGGGCTCCAGCCATGTCCGTAGAGAATTCAGCGGCCGGCGGCAATGACAGGACCGCGGACAAACGAACAGGTACCAGTAGACCTACTTGTACCGTGTTCAAGACAACTCGGAAACTCGTTCGGAAACTCGTAAGATGAGGTCCACGTTTCCCATTTGGAAAGTATCAGAATCAACCAATAGGAACCTCTACGCAAAAAATCGTACCCACATTTTCACTCGGATGTTCTGATCTTTCCGAGTTGTCATGAAAGCATCACGTGTGAGGTCTAGTCTGTGAGGTGAAAATAGCCTATTGCAGTCGATGCTATGTGCCGGGAGGAATTGAGGGGAGCTGTTTCCATGTCTTTCGCTTTGAAAACAATTCTGGTTCTCCCCAAAAATGTAGGTCAGTAGATCAGTGGAGCAAACGCACACTCGAGGAAGTCCTGGGATGCGCTCGTGGGAGTTTAATAATTTGTGGAATATTTGTGGCATTCTACCATTTAATTTCACAGGTATGAGTTGGCGTGATTTTATTAGAATTTGTGCATTGTGGAATTGTGTTTATGGTAAACCTGGTGTAAAACTATGCAGCTGCCTTTTCATAGGCGGTCAACAGATCTTCTGTTCATCCCTTTGGTATTTTGTAGGCTATTATGTAGGCTATTATAAAATAAGATAATCAATTAAAATGGCACCAATCACGCATTTTATGCATGGCTTATGCTTGTACCATATCCTGTTCAGTCGGACGTATAGCCTAAACTGTATTTTAAATATGTGTGTTGGGTAGCCTAAAGTCATAGCTTAGCCTACATGTTTTCAGAGTTGTGAGTATCTTGATAGTATAATTAGAATGTTTCGCGGCAGGTTTGTACTTTTGGCGACGAGAATTTCCAATGTCTAAAGCATTCTGATGCATTGCCACATGTTTCGTAGACTGATCCCCATAACCCCATTGTGATTTTGGGATGCATGGTAAAATGTTAAAGAATATTACCAAGAAGTGGGTTATGAAACAGTTTCCAAATTTTCAAGGTGGGTGGGTGGATTTATTGGAATGCAGAATGGGAAATTGTTAGTTCGCTAACGTGCACGCTAGGCTAATATGCTGCATGCATGCTTAATAACACAATTTCCCATTCTGGAATTTGTCCATAACATCCAATAACGTAGGTGTTATGAATTTAGTTGAATATGGTCACCGAGGACGCTCCTTTGAAAATAATACGTATTTGTAGCATAAAACATTTGAAAAAAATGTATAGGCCTGCCTGACCCATTTTAATTGAGCCTATGCTACTTCAAGTAGGCTAGGCTAGCTGACATTTGCCCAATATTACCTTACAACTTGTTTAGGCTAATTAGGCCTATGTGTTCAGTTATTTTGTAAAACACCATAGCCTATAACTTCATATAACTCTTCAAAGCAAGCTGCACGTGAGCGTTTGGACGCTTATACAAGAGGTAGGCTGTAGGTCAATCAACACTTGGGAGTTTTTCTTCTCGCCACACGTCTTTACGCATTAACGTCACACACCAATAACATGTCCTGGGTTGGCTTATATAGGACTATAGTTTCAAGTTAACAATATGAAATGCAAAAGGACTCTATCAGCAAATATGGTGTGAATTTCATTTATCAACATCAACATTATCCTTGTTGGGAGACTACAAACAGTCTTGCTCAGGACTGTGGCCCATGTCAAATATGAGGCAAACATTTTGACATTAGTTGACGATTATTAATGGTGTAGGTTTATCACTCAATTGCTGTAACAGTATTTATTTAGGGAATCTGAACTCGGTTACTCACCACTCACCAATACTGCTTTAACTAGATTCTGCCATAACTAGATTCTGCCATAACGTCATACTGCCATAACTAGATACGGCCATACAGTGGTGGGAAAAGTACCCAATTGTCATACTTGTCATACTTGAGTAAAAGTAAAGATACCTTAGAAAATTATTCAAGTAAAAGTGAAAGTCACCCAGTAAAATACTACTTGAGTAAAAGTCTAAAAGTATTTGTTTTTAAATATACTTAAGTATCAAAGGTAAAAGTATAAATAATTTCACATTCCTCATATTAAGCAAACCAGACTGCACAATTTTCTTGTTGTTTTAAATAGAAATAGTCAAGTAAAGTACAGATACCCCCCAAAAACGACTTAAGTAGTACTTTAAAGTATTTTTACTTAAGTACTTTACGCCACTGCTGCCATAACTATATACTGCCATAACATCATACTGCCTTATCTAGACACTGCCATAACTATATATTGCCATAATGTCATACTGCTGTGCTGTCTAATCAATTTTTCGACATTCATGTTCTAGTTTTACCATAGACCCTATCGACACAATGGCTTTATAACAAACATAGAGGTGTAGTGAGTTCTTGTGTGAGAGCGACGGGTCAGTAGTGAGGGATAGGGGAGGGTGATTAAGAGGCACCAGCACCTGAAGCACCAGCCACAGGAAGCTCATCTGATGAGGGAGAGTCCTTTTAAGGGTCTGTTTATATTGGCTGTGACTGCCAGGGTCTTCATCATTATCAGCTGAAGACCTGGACCAATGGAGTAGTGCGATCCTTACCACATTTATCCAGCCAGGAGAGAGCATCATCCATGAAAGGTTCAGCGGCTGCACTATCAAGCTCCAATGCAGAGGCTTCTCACTCCGTCACACAGGCCTCACTTGCCATACAGTCATCTCTTAGGAAGCCAGGACCAGAAGTGTAATCTTGTGTCTCATTCAAGGTGATTAAATTGACCTGGTTTCTGCACCACCCACTCATGTCCTGCACAACCAGAGATCTTGTTAATGTCTGGTTCCCAGTTGTCAGTGAGTTTGCGTTTCCCTCTGCATCTCCTATTAGCCACAAGAATTGCATTAACATTTAAGAAGAATACTTTACAGTCCATTCTTTCTTTCAGAAAACAGAAATTGGTTCCAATCCCCCTGAGACACACACACCCTAAGGGGTCGGAAACACACTGAGCATTTAAGGGTTAACTGCCTTGCTCAAAGGCACAACGGCAGGAGATGACATGGAGAGAGGCTGGCCTAGCCAGGAAATGACTGCTGCGTATTTACCAGGGGTTGCTCTGGTCCCCTGATGAACTTTGATCTGAAGTGGGTCAACCAAACGGATGTGTAGCGCAACCATTTCCCTACATACCTACCTAATTCTATTTGATATGACATTATCTTCCCCTTTAGTTAGTTACTGCAAAATAGGGATCTCCACTCTTCCCTTTACAATTGTGTTGGATTTTATGAAATGTATTATGTTGTTCTAATTTATAACACGTTTCAATTAATACATGTTAGTGTGTACCAAAGCATTCTAAATGTACCTCAACCCTGAGCTACTCTCTGTCTTAGTCAAACATCCAAAGCCACAATGTTTCTACTTTGATTGGGCAACAAACGTTGTCAGATTTGTCTTAACTATTTTAATGAAAATTGAAAAATAAATAAATGGAGATTAAAATAAAGTAATAACTGGCTAACCCTACATGATTGTACAACTTGGTAACTACAGAATTAGCTAAATTATAAAAATTACTACAATTTCTCTACCTGTGGAATATTTCCACCTGTTTTGATTTCATGCTACTACAGTTTCTCAATGCTTGGTGAGATGCCTGCAGAAAAAGGAAGAGCGGGAGGGCAGGGGTGGAGTATTTTGTGCATTCCACCTCTGTCAGAAATGACCCCCAAATTCCTAGAAATAGCCTAGGTTAGTTGATTATTCATTATTTGTAAGCATTTTTTAGCATTAAAAGCATTAGAATCCCAAAATATCTTCCCCCCTTTCAACAATATTTCAAATAAAATGTCAACTCTTAAAGTATAATGGGAGTCATGTGCAGGAAGTAGGTCAATGTTACAGCATTATATAAGCAGTGAGGTAAGGCAATAGCAGAAACCATCACGTGCCACATGCTGGGGGGAAACTGGGAGAAAGCCAGTGGTTAGACGCCCTCTCATGGTGACTTGTACTAGGGACATGAAAACTCATCACGTGCTGCCTGACAGCGGGGAGAAACTGTCTGAGCCAGAGGTTGGTGTCTGCTAGGCTGATTTAGGTTGATGAGTTCATTCACCTCACCTGCCAGGCTTATAGCTTTCAAGATGATCAGTTACAAGCTGGAAGGTCATTTCCAGTTAGCTGAACTTAAAACTGATTTACACTGAGGAACATTTGTCAATAGGCATACAATGGAGAGTTTATTTATAGTCCTCTCAAGTGGATGTTAGTTAGTGCATACACACTTATCATGTGACTGATCAACACAATAACATTTATATTTATAAGATGTTTTACAATTATTTTTCTTTTGAAACTTTTTACACAATATTGAGTTACACTCCCAGGCACCTTGTAATTATACAAGGTTCCAACCATATGTATGGGTTGCTTGAAGTCAACATCCATTGAGTTGGTATTTGTGCCATCTTCTGGGCAAAGCAAGTAACTGCAAGCATCCATTCATTATTTTATTTTCTCAGTCCTCAGTTGAGTGTTTCAATTGAGGATCGGGATATGTGAATGTCTTTCATAGAGGTTGTCAAAATTGGCAAATATAAAAATCAGAGGAATTAAACAAAACACCAACCCATTTTGTCTCTAGGCCTCCGTAAGGGTGTCAGTGCTACAATAATGCATCAATTTGACCGTGGAGGAATGACAAATTATGAGAAATCAAAACTAATGTGTCAGTTTTGTATGGTTCTTGTGCCCGTAGGAGAAAACAATAGCCCTCCTGTCTCTCGGCCTGACGTCATAACCCCACGCCTGGCAGGAGCCATGCCTCATGTCATAACCCCCCACCTGGCAGGAGCCATGCCAATCCAAGAGCTGCCTAGGAAACGGAAGGGGGATCTAGACAACAGGTAAGAGCAGAGAGATCTCACCTATCATAAAGTAGCATAAAAATAACAAAATTCTTATTTTTTTCTCTTACTCGGTGGACTTATATTTTGTGTTCTCTCTATGTCTTGCAGGGAAAATAGTGATACTCAAATGGAGGAGGAACAGAGCAGGTATTTGAAGATTCTTTAGAAATGATTTTTATTTCAGCACTAATCTTGGAAAGATCTCTCAGGGCCAGGCCAGGTGATTAAATGAATCATTTTAAATAATCATATATATTTCCCATTCCAATTCAGATCGGAAGACGATGATCAGCAGGTCAAAATGAAATGCTTCAGGTAAGAGCCTGGGCGTACATATTCATTTGGTATATTGAAAGGGAGTTAAAGGCCCAATGCAGCCGTTTTATCTCAATATCAAATCCTTTCTGGGTAACAATTCAGTACCTTTAAATCAAAATGGTAAAAAATAAACAAAAATAGCTTCTTAGCAAAAGCAGTTTCTCAAGCAAGAATTTTGCTAGGACTGTCTGGGAGTGGTCTGAGTGGGGAGGGGAAAACCAGCCGTTATTGGCAGAGCGGTTTGGAACTCTCTTTCTTATTGGTCTATCAACTAATTTACCAACAGGCAGGCCAAAACTCCATCCCACCAAAACAGGCTGAAATTTCAGGCGGTCATTTCAAACAGATCTTACTTACTGGCCAGGTCGCAGTTGTAAATGAGAACTTGTTCTCAACTGGCTTACCTGGTTAAATAAAGGTGAAAAAAATATATAAAAAATAAATAAAAATAAATAAAAGGGCATTATCATAATTTTCACAATTTCACAGTATTATTCCAACCTCATGGTGTGGAAATATATATAAAACACAGGAAAATCACATTTCTGACTCCACTGGCCCTTTAAAGTATGCTTTAGGCATATCCTCTCAAGTTCAGTAAAAAACAGGAGGATACTTTAATATTATAAATTACCTAATACTACACTCAGGTGTGTTTCTTGTGTGATTATTGGCACTCTGTGAAGCTGGTGGTACGATGCGAGCGACCACATCACCATAACGCCAATAATAACAATAACACACACCCTCTCATGTGTTGTTGCTTTAATAAATGATATCATGCTGACTTGATAGCAACAAGCTTCACCTTGCCTCAGCCCGTAGTGAGATATGTGTGTGAGAGAGAAATAAGTGTATTTGTGCCCTCACTCACAGGGAGCCACACAGCCAAATTGAAAAGCGGAGGAGGGACAAAATGAACACCCTTATCGATGAGTTGTCAGGCATAATTCCCTCCTGTAACCCCATGGCCAGAAAGCTTGACAAACTCACGGTGCTGCGAATGGCTGTGCACCACCTCAAAGCCCTGAAAGGTAGGCCTCATCATCCCAAAACTGCCCCTACAACACTGCCCCTACAACACAGTACACATCTCTTTAAGGTAGATCTCATAAAGCTACACTAATGCAGTTAGAGTCTTGGACACATGGTGGCTGCAAAATACACAGCTGTGCACAAATAGCTTGGTTAATTGCTGATTATTTATATATATATATATATATATATATATATATTTAAACTCAGCAAAAAAAGAAACGTCCTCTCACTGTCAACTGCGTTTATTTTCAGCAAACTTAACATCTGTAAATATTTGTATGAACATAACAAGATTCAACAACCGAGACATAAACTGAACAAGTTCCACAGACAATTTGACTAACAGATGGAAAAATGTGTCCCTGAACAAAGGGGGGGTAAAAAAAACAGTCAGTATCTGGTGTGGCCACCAGCTGCATTAAGTACTGCAGTGCATCTCTTCCTCATGGACTGCACCAGATTTGCCAGTTCTTGCTCTGAGATGTTACCCCACTCTTCCACCAAGGCACCTGCAAGTTCCCGGACATTTCTGGGGGGAATGGCCCTAGCCCTCACCCTCCGATCCAACAGGTTCCAGACGTGCTCAATGGGATTGAGATCCGGGCTCTTCGCTGGCCATGGCAGAACACTGACATTCCTGTCTTGCAGGAAATCACGCACAGAACGAGCAGTATGGCTGGTGGCATTGTCATGCTGGAGGGTCATGTCAGGATGAGCCTGCAGGAAGGGTACCACATGAGGGAGGAGGATCTCTTCCCTGTAACGCATAGCGTTGAGATTGCCTGCAATGACAACAAGCTCAGTCCGATGATGCTGTGACACACCGCCCCAGACCATGACGGACCCTCCACCTCCAAATCAATCCCGCTCCAGAGTACAGGCCTCGGTGTAACGCTCATTCCTTCGACGATAACTGCGAATCCGACCATCACCCCTGGTGAGACAAAACCGCGACTCGTCAGTGAAGAGCACTTTTTGCCAGTCCTGTCTGGTCCAGCGACGGTGGGTTTGTGCCCATAGGCGACGTTGTTGCCGGTGATGTCTGGTGAGGACCTGCCTTACAACAGGCCTACAAGCCCTCAGTCCAGCCTCTCTCAGCCTATTGCGGACAGTCTGAGCACTGATGGAGGGATTGTGCGTTCTTGGTGTAACTCGGGCAGTTGTTGTTGCCATCCTTTACCTGTCCCGCAGGTGTGATGTTCGGATGTACCGATCCTGTGCAGGTGTTGTGACACGTGGTCTGCCACTGCGAGGACGATCAGCTGTCCGTCCTGTCTCCCTGTAGCGCTGTCTTAGGCGTCTCACAGTACGGACATTGAAATGTATTGCCCTGGCTACATCTGCAGTCCTCATGCCTCCTTGCAGCATGCCTAAGGCACGTTCACGCAGATGAGCAGGGACCCTTGGGCATCTTTCTTTTGGTGTTTTTCAGAGTCAGTAGACTGTGACCTTAATTGCCTACCGTCTGTAAGCTGTTAGTGTCTTAACGACCGTTCCACAGGTGCATGTTCATTAATTGTTTATGGTTCATTGAACAGGCATGGGAAACAGTGTTTAAACCCTTTACAATGAAGATCTGTGAAATTATTTGGATTTTTACTAATTATCTTTGAAAGACAGGGTCCTGAAAAAGGGGTTTATTTTTTTGCTGAGTTTATTATATATATATATTGTTAATATTTATATATACTTTTAACTCAAGTTATGGTAGAAATATCAAGCTCCTAAGGGACAGGTACAACACAGACTAACAGCTCAGTGCTGTGTTCGTCTCCTCAGCAGGTGCCAGCAGCTCCTTTACTGACGTTAACTACAAACGCAAGCCTTCGTTTCTGCCTCAGGATGATCTCAAGCACCTGGTGCTCACGGTAGGCCGCCCTTCAATCTGTCTCAATCTCTTTCTCCAATCAACCAAGAGCAATCCCATTTGGTATTGTGGCAGCAGTCACAACAGTGGGGTAGGATTATGTGGTATGTCGATTTACAGTTTTTATGTGTTGGGTCTACTAGGCTCCAAAAATAGCTGAGAATTTTGGTTTTAATATGGGAAATATAATATTAATTAATAATAAATTCATGACCCAATAATGAGGAAAAATCTACAATTGTGTGGTTTTTACTTTAAAAGTGCCGCATTTTATCCAAAGTTATGAGAGACTGGTGGACATGTTTCTCCTTCAGACTTTAAGTCTACACTTTATTTTAAGGACAGTACCTCAGGCATACCCTCTGGGTTTGCTACAGTATTTTTTCCATTCTGTCGCTAACTCATTTCACTCTGGGAAATCCCTATTAAAAACAGGATGTGTCAACGGCTCCAGTTCTTTCCCCTCGCTTGGAGTGTTCTGTTGTATAACCTTTGCCAGCTCTGATCTCCCACAAGTGTGCATGTTTGTCACACAGAGTCTGCCATTTTGGAGTAAACAGAGGGAGTGGATACACACTGATGGTTTCAAAATACTGTAGCAGTGTCAGTGTTTTCATGGATCCAGATTGAAATATATTGAGGTCGTGCCGTGTCTCTTTTTCCCAGGCTGCAGATGGGTTCCTGTTCGTGGTGAGTTGCGACAGGGGGAAGATCCTCTTTACCTCAGAATCCGTCTCCAAGTTCCTCAACTACAGTCGGGTCAGTGAACTGGTTATACTTAAGCAATAAGGCCCGAGGGGGTGTGGTATATGGCCAATATACCACGGCTAAGGACTGTTCTTAAGCACGACACAACGCGCATAATTACTACTTAATTCTAAATTGAGCTAATTATTGAGGTCACTATCACTCAATCCTATCTACAGTGGGGAAAAAAAGTATTTAGTCAGCCACCAATTGTGCAAGTTCTCCCACTTAAAAAGATGAGAGAGGCCTGTAATTTTCATCATAGGTACACGTCAACTATGACAGACAAAATGAGAAAAAAAATCCAGAAAATCACATTGTAGGATTTTTAATGAATTTATTTGCAAATTATGGTGGAAAATAAGTATTTGGTCAATAACAAAAGTTTCTCAATACTTTGTTATATACCCTTTGTTGGCAATGACACAGGTCAAACGTTTTCTGTAAGTCTTCACAAGGTTTTCACACACTGTTGCTGGTATTTTGGCCCATTCCTCCATGCAGATCTCCTCTAGAGCAGTGATGTTTTGGGGCTGTCACTGGGCAACACGGACTTTTAACTCCCCTCCAAAGATTTTCTATGGGGTTGAGATCTGGAGACTGGCTAGGCCACTCCAGGACCTTGAAATGCTTCTTACGAAGCCACTCCTTCGTTGCCGGGTGGTGTGTTTGGGATCATTGTCATGCTGAAAGACCCAGCCACGTTTCATCTTCAATGCCCTTGCTGATGGAAGGAGGTTTTCACTCAAAATCTCACGATACATGGCCCCATTCATTCTTTTCCTTCACACGGATCAGTCGTCCTGGTCCCTTTGCAGAAAAACAGCCCCAAAGCATGATGTTTCCACCCCCCATGCTTCACAGTAGGTATGGTGTTCTTTGGATGCAACTCAGCATTCTTTGTCCTCCAAACACGACGAGTTGAGTTTTTACCAAAAAGTTATATTTTGGTTTCATCTGACCATATGACATTCTCCCAATCCTCTTCTGGATCATCCAAATGCACTCTAGCAAACTTCAGACGGGCCTGGACATGTACTGGCTTAAGCAGGGGGGACACGTCTTGCACTGCAGGATTTGAGTCCCTGGCGGCGTAGTGTGTTACTGATGGTAGGCTTTGTTACTTTGGTCCCAGCTCTCTGCAGGTCATTCACTAGGTCCCCCCGTGTGGTTCTGGGATTTTTGCTCACCGTTCTTGTGATCATTTTGACCCCCACAGGGTGAGATCTTGCGTGGAGCCCCAGATCGAGGGAGATTATCAGTGGTCTTGTATGTCTTCCATTTCCTAATAATTGCTCCCACAGTTGATTTCTCTTCAAACCAAGCTGCTTACCTATTGCAGATTCAGTCTTCCCAGCCTGGTGCAGGTCTACAATTTTGTTTCTGGTGTCCTTTGACAGCTCTTTGGTCTTGGCCATAGTGGAGTTTGGAGTGTGACTGTTTGAGGTTGTGGACAGGTGTCTTTTATACTGATAACAAGTTCAAACAGGTGCCATTAATACAGGTAACGAGTGGAGGACAGAGGAGCCTCTTAAAGAAGAAGTTACAGGTCTGTGAGAGCCAGAAATCTTGCTTGTTTGTAGGTGACCAAATACTTATCCACCATAATTTGCAAATAAATTAATTAAAAATCCTACAATGTGATTTTCTGGATTTTTTTCCCTCAATTTGTCTGTCATAGTTGATGTGTACCTATGATGAAAATTACAGGCCTCTCTCGTCTTTTTAAGTGGGAGAACTTGCACAATTGGTGGCTGACTAAATACTTTTTTCCCCCACTGTATTATCCACTTAAATACTCTCAATGACAACTTTAGGAAGAGTCCATTACTTAACAGTGCTATCCCATTCATTTAGTTCCATGGTTCGGTTTTCTTTGGCCATTTGTAACAGGCACCCCATGCCCCTACCACTCCCATTGATTTTTAGCTAGCGGTGTTTGTAGTGGCTGTCTAAAGAAAACCGAGCCATGGATTATATTTTCTCCTGGCCCATAGACTACTTACAGGGTGAGGAACTATCTAACATTAAATTGTAAAATACTAAATTCCCCTTTAATACCTTGTAATTTCTGTACCATAGTAAAGTTATACCTGAAACTGTTTCATGCTTTATGTTGTGGAGGTTTAACCAGAAAGTTCAGGTGGTTCTGAAGTGGGGATCTGAATCAGTTGTTTAGTATAGTTGGCTAGCTAGCTAGCTCACACAAGATTTGGTTTCAGGTTCGGAGATGATTAGTTTGGTTCTGATAATTAAAGTACTGTTTTGTTTACAGTTGGAACTAATTGGACAGAGTCTTTTTGATTATGTCCACCCGAAGGACATTAGTAAAGTGAAAGAGCAGCTGTCAGCCTCAGGATTATACCCTCGCGAACGGCTCATAGATGCCAAAAGTAAGTCTGCAAAGACTTTATTTAAATGTATCTGTTGCTGGGATTTTCCTATCTTATTTCTCTCTGTGTTTTGTTTTGTTTGTGTCTTGTTGAAATGCAGTTTAAGCTATCACCACTATAACGGTATTACTTTAAAGAAAGCTACAGCTTTTATCTCAGTTCTATTAGCACAGGGGAAAGAGCAGAGAGCCTAGGTTCTGTTTGTTGTTGCTTTACTGGTTTCCACTTTGACCTCGTTCTCTTTTGAGGTCACAGATTTTTACTTTTTAGGTTACGTCTTCAATGTTACGTTGTGTTTAAAAAATATATTATAAATATAATTTGATGTTGTTGGATCATAGGCTCTCCCGGGTTCTTTTGCAGGGTTACAGGTACAGGACCTTCCTGTGGGAGCAGTTCAGCTGTGTACAGGGGCACGGCGCTCCTTCTTCTGCCGCATGAAGCACAGCAGAACAGTTATGAAGACAGAAGACAAAACCATCCAGCCCAGCAGCTCCAAGAAAAAGGGTGAGAGAGCCATGCAGATAGAACTTTCACAAAATACATCGTAAGAGCAGAGAGGAACGTGGTGGTCATCAACCCAGAAGCACAATTATTTTTTTTTGATTCCACCTCACTGAGGTAGTTGGTTAGCCCTGATAGGGCCATGATTGGAATTGCATGTGGGGTTAAATGTAAACACGTGTTTTATGTGCACTGTCTACCCCTGTAGAGTCTCAACGATACTGCACTGTCCATTGCACTGGTTACATGCGGAGTTGGCCCTCCACCCAGCTGGATGCTGAGAGCGACGATAACGAGTTCTCCCATCTGTCCTGCCTGGTCGCTGTGTGCCGCGTTCACCCTAACAATGCCTGTCAGCCCTCACGTGAGGTCAAGGTCAAACCCACCCAGTTTGTCACTCGCTTTGCAATTGACGGCAAGTTCACCTTCGTGGACCAACAGTAAGTGGTGTCTAATACACAACCCTTTTTGCGATTTTCGCTCATTATTAAATATTCTTGGCAGGTGTTGGTGTAATGTTGAACCAATACTGTTCATAAGGGGGCATTGTGGGCATAGCCTTCACCTGGTGAAAAACACTGGGAGGAAAGTAAAACCGAATCTATACCCTGTGAAAGTAACCAGCCCTTTCGCTTTACTTCTGGATCAAGTCCGCTAATCTTTTGAACGGGCTTCACGGTTATATAATCAAATTCGTAATATATATATATATACAATTACATTCGCTTTTACAGAGTTTTTGCACTTAAGACCATTGCGCTATGTTTTTGCCCATTGAAGACCATTCAAAAAACCTACAAAAGTTTTTAAAAACTACAATGCTGAGGGGCAGTCACTTCCTGGTAACTTTCATAGCGTATTGTTCTCAGAGTTTTGTTCAGATTTGATCTCTTTCAGCTGAGTTGAGTATGTTTTGATACATACTGTAATGTTAGCCAAGGCTATGGTAAGTTAAAATGGCCTTGGCTAACATTACAGTTATACCCTGGGTAACCCAACCTGTGCTTGTATTAACAGCCAAAGAAAGAAACAAATAAAGAGAAAAGCAATGACGTTGGTTAAGGCAGGCCTGGCAGGCAGTCATCTTGGATAGGGTTTGCCATGGCACCCCCTACCATACCACAGTGGCTGTAAGTGTAATGGGGTTACCCCAAGTTTTCCAGCAACTGGTCCGAATGCATTCCAAATGAGACAATATACCCCTTGAAGAGATGACTGTACTGATTATTTCAAGAGATGGCAACAGTACATTACTGGTACTATTGGTTTGAAATATTGATAATAACTTTGCTAACTAGTGAGTTGAAAAATGTTTACTTGGAACATTGTGTTGGAAATATTCTTTTTTTATATAGTAAGCATGTCAAGATAAATACCTTTTTACTTATCGGTTGTCAAATAGGCAGCTCCATTTCACAACAGGAGCCCTTTCACGTATGTGAATTTGTTATTGTGACCCAGGCTGTCCAAAAATGTTACACTGGTGGTGAGATCTTCTGACTAACAGCAGAGAGTGCATTGAACGCGTCAGTCCAATTTGATTAAGTAAGATTGAGTAAGTAGTTCTATTTTTGTTGCTTTTGAGTGAGATTCTTTCTACTTTGGTATTTGATCCCAATTCAGAGAACAAGAACCCAGTTCACTTTACTGTGGTCAGATGTTTGACAACCATTCCATTTACTCTTTTCCATAGAAACAGAAAGGCTGCATCATGTATATTGATGGTTATAGTTAGTATTTATTGTGCCATTCTGAAATGATGTACATAGTTAGAGCTGGTAAGTGGACAGAAGATATCAACCTGGTACTATAGTTGGTTTATAGAGAATAACAGCCTCCTTGTCTCTGTCCTTCAGAGCCACTACTGTTCTGGGCTACTTGCCACAGGAACTACTGGGGACGTCGTGTTATGAGTACTTCCACCAGGACGACCTGCAACAACTTGCAGAGACACACAGGAAAGGTAATGGAGAATAGTTTGGTTGTCTTTGGTATCTACTTATACAGTGGGTAAAAAAAGTATTTAGTCAGCCACCAATTGTGCAAGTTCTCCCACTTAAAAAGATGAGAGAGGCCTGTAATTTTCATCATAGGTACACGTCAACTATGACAGACAAATTGAGATTTTTTTTCCAGAAAATCACATTATAGGATTTTTTATGAATTTATTTGCAAATTATGGTGGAAAATAAGTATTTGGTCACCTACAAACAAGCAAGATTTCTGGCTCTCACAGACCTGTAACTTCTTCTTTAAGAGGCTCCACTATGGCCAAGACCAAAGAGCTGTCAAAGGACACCAGAAACAAAATTGTAGACCTGCACCAGGCTGGGAAGACTGAATCTGCAATAGGTAAGCAGCTTGGTTTGAAGAAATCAACTGTGGGAGCAATTATTAGGAAATGGAAGACATACAAGACCACTGATAATCTCCCTCGATCTGGGGCTCCACGCAAGATCTCACCCCGTGGGGTCAAAATTAGCATAAATCCCAGAACCACACGGGGGAACCTAGTGAATGACCTGCAGAGAGCTGGGACCAAAGTAACAAAGCCTACCATCAGTAACACACTACGCCGCCAGGGACTCAAATCCTGCAGTGCAAGACGTGTCCCCCTGCTTAAGCCAGTACATGTCCAGGCCCGTCTGAAGTTTGCTAGAGTGCATTTGGATGATCCAGAAGAGGATTGGGAGAATGTCATATGGTCAGATGAAACCAAAATATAACTTTTTGGTAAAAACTCAACTCGTCGTGTTTGGAGGACAAAGAATGCTGAGTTGCATCCAAAGAACACCATACCTACTGTGAAGCATGGGGGGTGGAAACATCATGCTTTGGGGCTGTTTTTCTGCAAAGGGACCAGGACGACTGATCCGTGTAAAGGAAAGAATGAATGGGGCCATGTATCGTGAGATTTTGAGTGAAAACCTCCTTCCATCAGCAAGGGCATTGAAGATGAAACGTGGCTGGGTCTTTCAGCATGACAATGATCCCAAACACACCGCCCGGGCAACGAAGGAGTGGCTTCGTAAGAAGCATTTCAAGGTCCTGGAGTGGCCTAGCCAGTCTCCAGATCTCAACCCCATAGAAAATCTTTGGAGGGAGTTAAAAGTCCGTGTTGCCCAGCGACAGCCCCCAAAACATCACTGCTCTAGAGGAGATCTGCATGGAGGAATGGGCCAAAATACCAGCAACAGTGTGTGAAAACCTTGTGAAGACTTACAGAAAACGTTTGACCTGTGTCATTGCCAACAAAGGGTATATAACAAAGTATTGAGAAACTTTTGTTATTGACCAAATACTTATTTTCCACCATAATTTGCAAATAAATTCATTAAAAATCCTACAATGTGATTTTCTGGATTTTTTCCCCTCATTTTGTCTGTCATAGTTGACGTGTACCTATGATGAAAATTACAGGCCTCTCTCATCTTTGTAAGTGGGAGAACTTGCACAATTGGTGGCTGACTAAATACTTGTTTTCCCCCACTGTAGGTGAGAACCATATGTTCTCCAAATGTGCAGGTTGCTCAAACAGATATGAAAGATATTTTGGTTGCAGAAAATTACCAGGTTCTTACTTATGTTGCATGGTAAAATGGTAATTACTAGGGCTGTGGCGGTCATGACATTTTGTCAGCCGGTGATTGTCAAGCAAATAACTGCAGGTCTCACGGTAATTGACCGTTAATTAACAAAAACATATTTATCATCTCCTGGCTTCCACACATAGCCTGCAAGCCACTGATGCAGACCTTTGGAACATCTACATTTAAAAAAGTCTAATAAATCTATGTAATATAGCCTACACCATCACAATAAATCCATTATTTAATTAAGACAGGTCTAAAGAAACATTATATAAGAAAATGTAGTCTATTTCAGAAGAACAGAATATCATACACTGAGTTGTCCTTACAAGCATTTCGCTACACCCGCAATAACATCTGCTAAATATGTGTATGTGACCAATACAATTTGATTTGATTTGATGTTAGGTCCTTATCTGGCTATGCCATATGGCTGTGGGCTACACTAGTTCATTTAGCAGACAAGATTTGCTTAGAATTCCGTGGCATTATTTTATATTATTTTATAGTATGAAGAATACAATTGAACATAGCTGAATAAAATATAAATCATATTTTCTCCAAACGATTTGAGGGAGTGCACACATGCGGCTATTCTGTGTTGAGAGGTTAACAAAGAAACAGGTACTCCTATATGCTTAATTTAGAGTTATTTATGTAACTTTAGTTGTGATACAAATGTTGGGTTATATGTTTTGATTTTTTATATATTCTAAGGCTGTACACACTTCATCAGTCTCTCATTCACAATTTGACAAGCACTTGATAATGCCTCGAATTTACTGGCTGCATCCCCTTGTGTGGCTTTAATACCCCCTAAAAAAATCCTTGCCTTTTTCGGCCAGTGGCCATTGTGCCCTTGGGTTGAATATAATAATTATAATTCCCTTCTCCCGGCTGCGTGCCGAAGCACCTCTCACTCACATGGAAGCACCGCTCACTCATATGGCTCTCTGTCATGTGATCGGGTCTTTCTCACAGGCTACAAGTGAAGACAGACACATTGGGGACGCAACTGCGCGCGTTTTTTTCAAATTTCGAGGCGCATATTGAAGATATTGGAAGAACTGTCCACTTTTCGTCAGCTGACAAGATGAGTAGGCCTAACGAACAGCAAAAGCACTAGCCTATGTCAATCTACTACCCCCCATAGTACAAAAGTTGAGCTATTCTATTCTGTGAGAGAAATAAATATTCCAAACATAGTCTGGGACATTTGTGGGATGCGAAAGATCCCAAATTAATACAACCACTAGCATAAAAAAACCTGTTTTAAGCAAGGAGCCTGATGCATCAGATGAGAACGTTTAGCTTAAAATGCTGATGAACTATTAGGCTATTTCTTCACATTATAAGTGCAGCAATGCACACACGGCAGTAGGCTATAAGCGCAAATGTTTCATTAGCAGGAAAACACCATTCTCAAAAGTGACCACAAATGTGATTATGCATGTGATGCTTTTATTATAAAGGTGCATTTTTATGGTGGAAATTATCTTCCCCAAACTTGAAACTCACGCGCTGCGTATGTATGCCAGTTAGGCTCTACACCTGTGCTTCATTTTAAGAAGTTATTTGGCCACTTTAGTTGTGATACAAACCTTATCAAAACATATAGGCCTATGGGCTAGGCTACATGATGTGTGGGACTATGATTTGAAAAAGTTGCAAAAAAAGCATGCGCTGTTTCTTGCCTTAAGCTTGGCATCATTCACAAGTGATAGGCTAATATTGTCACCCATCACACTATTCTTGATTTAATCTTGTCTTTACATATATAAAATAATATATGTGTGAAATTTGTTATGATTTAAAATGGACCATTATCATGCACCTGTCTCGAAACAGGGGCAGCGGAAAAAAATACATGTCATCTATGTACTTAAATAGCGAATGGAGGACGCTTTTCCTGTGGTTCATTTTCATGCCAGCCAGGTAGGCTATACTCCTGTTGTAAAGAGAAGCAATGTGCTTAATATTAGAAAGCTGAGAAATAACTATAGTAGGCCTAGCCTATAGAAAGCTGATGGGTTCATCCTCTTTTTAGTAGAGGCCATCACTCTGTGTGATTAGATTTTCGATGACGTTTGCATTGATGTCAGAGTGATTAGAGGGACAATAGAGTGCTGAGTACCAGGCAGTTAGCAAGTTTGGTAGGCTACTAATGACCATCAGCAGCATCAGAGCTTGGAGAGGCCTAATTACTGTGACTAAACGGTCACGTGGAATTTGACTGCCTTCATGACTCGTGACCGCCGGTGTGGCGGTAATACGGTCACCGTAACAGCCCTAGTAATTACACCATAATAACCGATGCTTACTTGTTTTTTATTGCGGGGGGGATTCATGAATAAAACTAGCACATTGCAGTGACAGAAATTGTGTTTTGTGTCTCAACAGTTCTCAGCAGTAAAGAGAAGATTGAGACCAGCTGCTACAAGTTCAAAACAAAACATGGCTCCTTCGTCATGCTTCAAAGTCAGTGGTTTAGTTTTATAAACCCGTGGACCAAAGAAGTGGAGTTTATTGTGTCATCCAACCGAGTTTTGTGAGTGCCTTTTCACATTCGGTCTAGATTGTGGGTTGAACGATCTATAATGATATTCAGTAAAATACATTTAATTTAATAATCTGCTTCGAGTCAAGACACAAGTTCAGTCAAAAGTGTCCCAAAATGGTAGCTGTTGTTCGAGAGTCCTCTGCGTTATACTAATGACATCATACAAGGGATGTACAATCATTTGTCGTCTGTTCCCTCTCCACACACAGGGGACCCGGTCACACAGAAGCTGAACAGCCGAGTAGCTCCAAGCTGTCGGAGGGTAAGGAAAGGAATATTTGTCATTTTGGATATAACTCAATTTGGGTGTGTGGACCGAACTTAGCTCACTGTCCTGACCCCTCCCTCTGTTACAGAAGATTGCAAACGTACCATCCTTATCCCTGGCATCTCCAGTGGCATGGCCACTATGATCTACGCTGGTAGCATAGGGACCCAGATAGCAAACGAGCTCTTGGACTCCAACAGGTGTGTTGCATGTATTATGGCATTGTTTTACAATGCAATAAATGCACCGATCTTGGATGTTGATTGGTCTCCACGTAGGCAACAGCATGACCCATAATGCTGTGGTGGCAATGGTTTGATTATTAAAACCATTTTCACTGAAGGGTTCTGTCAGAGTTTTCTTTGGCAACCAGGAGGAAGCTGGTACTTGTAGTCGGCTTACATTGTTATTTTGTTTTATTGGCCCATGACCTTGAACATTTTGTTACATTAGTTCTGCTTTCTTTCACCGCCAAAATGTCACTGTTTCATAGACGATGTCTTTGTGTCTGTGCAGGGTCAACTGTTCTCCATCCAGTGGAACCTCCAGTCCCTTCTGTCCACCTCAGGACAGGTCTCCAAAGGTCTCCTCTCATGCCAATGTGAGTCACGTTACCTAACTCCCCTCTCATCCTACAGTGTCTTTAGGACCCTAGGTAGTAGTTGCATGTTGACTATAAAACTTTTTAAAACACTTTTTCAAAACTATTTTCATTACGGCATAAAGGGAGAGAGTATAATGTTTTTTTACATGCAGATTGCAACCATAACCACTGGAGGTCTCCCTATGAACACATGCCTTGCGTAGATAAACAATTTTAAGCTGAATGTAATGTTTTTATGTACTTTAACTTATCAATTACCAGGGTAAATATTACCCCTCATATTAGGTGCGCTTGAAGAGTTTTGTAAATGGAACTTTGTATATAAAAATCTGGAGAAAAACTGTTCTGTATTATTATGTACCCACTTGTCCTCTTGCAGATGCCAAATGAGGAGGTGACTGACTCAGATACAGTGAGCAAGTCTGGATCAGAGTCTGCTTCAAAGGGGGCCACATACGCTGGCAGCGACACACATATGGACACAGGTAGTTACCATTCAAAAGCATATACAAAGTAAACTTAGAAGCAATGCATTTACATGATCTTTAATTTACCTAGACTGTTATCAATCAGACAGTTTTAAGTGTATATTTGGGTTACTTAGTTATACTTAGAGTTATACTTGGTTAGCATACGACTGACATAACTTTGAGTATTGGTTGATTTTGATGACAGCCCGTTCTCCTCCCCCAGGAGAGAGCTCCCAGATGGACCTGGACAGCATGGTGGGACCAGGCCTCGGTACCCTGAGCAACGATGAGGCTGCCATGGCCGTCATCATGAGCCTGCTGGAGACTGATGCCAACCTGGGGGACGCAGTAGACTTTGACAACATGCACTGGCCTCACTAGCAGAGATTCAAATGCCATCAATTCAGGAGAATAATTGAGATTCCAATTCAATAATTGAAAAATTATATTTATTCTTACGTACATTACTTCATTTATTTATTTAAGCATTTTCAAAGAGGATTTCATTCAATTCCTGAATTGGGATTTCAATTCACTTCCAGAATTGAAATGGAATTGACCCCCAACACCATCAGTCCTAAACTCTGTAGTTTATGGTTAGACTAGCTCCATCCAGGGACTATATTTTTGTGTGCGCCGCTATCAAGGAAACAGATTTATGTGCTTCTGAGGGACTTCTACGGCTCGGCTCTCTGTTCATGTTTCAGGAAGAGATATCCAGCCTGGGCTAAAACCAGTAAACGCTTTGGTGGCTTACACAGCTGTTTCAAGTTTGTTGTGGATTTTTTTGATCAATGTTTCAATGTAACTGAATGTGTACTAAAACCACCCTTGTTTGCCTATATCTGGGGGGTCACAGATCGATAGCAGTTTGGTACTCTTGGGGTTCCCGCCGGTGTGAAAGTGATCAACTCAAATTCCAAGGGAGTAGACGGCGACATATGTTAATCAATTGCAAAGTATATGAATTCTGAACACTGATCACTTGTGTGAATAACTTGAAATGAAACATTGCAACTGTGTCTTCACTCAAATTGTCATTGTCTATTATTACAAAGTCAAATTGTATATTCTGTCTTTTTACTCTTGCATTGTAGGCTTTCGTATAGGTGAATCAATATTGCTGCCATGTCTATTGCATAGACAGCAGCATAACTTTTTCTGAAGTCACACAGAGGTAGAGCTGCTTCTCTTGAAATGTTTTTATTTACACTGAAACAGAACACCCTGAAGGTGCACCTGCAGGGATGTAATGGAGGCTAAACGCACAGAAACACCTTTTTATTGTGCGAAAAGCATTTACGCATTTATTATGCAACGTCTGCGTTGTTAGCAATAGCGTATGCATTGCCTATCCTAGAGGACCACAATGGAAATAAGCTCTCAGGCTTTATTGTGTTTTGTCCTCAATGGTTATAAATGTAATTTATAATGATAAAATAAAATACTCACTGCCCGTCATCACAACCAGCGTTCAGCGCTTACCCTCTTTAATCCTTTACCACTACATCCCTGTGCATCTGCCTTATACAAACACATCCTAGTGTGTTTGAAATGTGGAGGTGTGAAACTAATCCAGACAAGGAAAACGATGCTTGCAAACAACCATTTGATCCTCGCTTTAGCAAACTATTGTGAAAGCCTCTTTAGTCCCAGAACCAATCTCAATACCATGTCTGCTTTTGCTATGAACAGAGCATTACTTTCTCTCTGGGTGAAGTTTGCACACCTTTGAAATACTTAAAATCCAAGTGCTTGAAAGTAAATGAAGTCTCTATTGCTGGAATTCAATCTAAATGCACTGCATTTTGTTCTGCAATTGTGATTACCACTTGAGGGACAAAAATGAGAAATATCAGTGAATCCGTAAAGACTTGAATTGTAATGCCTGTGTGCACTCCTGCAGTGTTGATTTTTATGACATGTTTTGGGTGAGGGAAGATCATGGCTTCATGTGCATAGAATCAAGTAATCTGGTACAGAAAAGCAAATTAATAGGCTGCATGTCACACTTTGATATTCTTTGGCTCTGACCAGTGCATCAATGCAATGCAATTAAACATTAAAAACAAATCTGAACCCATTAAGTTGAATTTGAAACGTATGTTTTTATCTTGAAAGTTTGTAAACGTCATTTATAGGCATTGCTTAAATATTGAAAATCTGGAAACTGCATTTCAACTCTGAATTTGAATATTAAAAAGATATGTATGTGAATGCAATAGTTATCTAGTTTAATTGACGCTAGAAGTACCATGGTCCCGACACTACCCTCTTCCTTTAGAAAGTGAGGCCCTCTGCTTCACTCTCACAAGTCCCTTGTGCCCGTACTGATGGGAAATAATTTTTATGACCTTTATGACCTCCCGCTATCCCACTTCTGACACCCAATGTAGTAAATTCAGGGAGTACCGACCAAGACTCGATCCCGGGTCCCTGTGACTGTAAGTTCAACATCTTAGCCAATACTGTATGTGTGCCACCTAAATAATGACATCCATAGAGATTCATATTTGTTGATTTAACAGACGATTGAAAAATAATTGGCTCAGTTGGTAGAGCATGGCGCTTGCAACACCAGGAATGTGAGTTTGATTCCCGGGGCCACCCATACGTAAAATATATACAAGCAAGACTAAGTCGCTTTGGATGAAAGCATCTGCTTAACGGCATATATTATATTACTATAGACCATTCAGGGGTCAGAGGTGTGAGGCAGATATTTCCTTATGAACTAAATCAAAGGGCAAAGTCCATGGTCCATTTAGAGTGGAATTTCTGCATTATTCTTAACTTGCGGTAAGCCATTTGCCATTTCCTTGTACGAGTAACACTACATTTATGTTAGTGTCATAGTCTCTGAGCACACTTGAGGCTGTATCTCGCTACAAGAGGTAAGCATTCTCACTTCTTCTTGTTTTTAGGCTCCTATTGAATCAGATGTAGTTGCTGACTTACTTTATTTTGTCTGTATAGAATCAAGATGTCTACGGTACAGTACCTAATATCTGACAAAGGATAAGAGTCCAGTCTTTAAGTGCAGGCAATGCCCTCTCCAAAGATGAGCTTTACATAGCCAAAGCTAACACCTGTACACAGATCTCATAGTAGGTAACTAATAGCCAGCAAATATTTATGTGGGATCCATATTACGCTTATCAATGATCTAATACTACAGTCGAATTGAATAATATCATTTTAGTTTCAATGCTTACATTTCTAATTTTTCCGACCCACTAATTCAAATGTTGTAATATAAATAGTTGTCCGTTTTTTTATTTTGAATTTTCTAACCTGTAAAATTTAGATTTTGATAATGTTTTTCCATTTTTTTTATGTACCTTTTGCTGTTTGAAAAATTAAAGTTGAAATAATGGTGTGGTTGGTTGGGAAAACAGAGTGATTTCTAAGTCTGTAGTCCAAGTGGATGCTACCACTACAGTGTGAAGGGAGATCAACCTAGCCTACCTACACTGTAGTGCAGTCTTGCCTGTCCAAAGTGCACTGAAAAAAATGAAGATTCTTAAATGGTTCTTCCTCAGCTCTTAAGGTTCATTGGAGAACTCTTGCCCGAAAAATAACCTTTGAGTTAAGTGGGGGGTTCTGGATGTGGCATCCACGATTCTTCAGAATTCTAAAAGGTTCTTGAAATGTTTGGAAGTCTGCAGAAATTGGCCAGTGTTAATTACCTATAGTGTTCATTTTTCAGTTTAACATTTATAGTGTTGATTCAGGAGGTAAATTAACACTTTAAAGAGTTAAATGAACACCCAGTGGTGTAAAATAACACCCGTGTTGGTGTTAATAACCAGACTTGAACCAAAACCACACCAATTATTATATTTCCCAGCATGCTCTATTGCAGGTTTATTTTTTTATTTTTATTTTCCAATATCAATGTTTTTGCATGTAATTGATTGATTAATTAATCTTATGCTACACCAATTGTAATAACAAAAACTAATCTAAACTAATCCAATCTGTTACTTGGAGTTTTTGCAACCGTTACTGAAATGGTTGTTCCAGTTTAGAAGTTTTAGGTAGTCTCATATGTTTGTCTTTCCAACCCTGGCAGTCATTCATTAGGGGTAAATAAAAATTCAAAGTGTTGGATATCCCTGGCTGGATTCCAATAGGAATTACACATCACTGTGAAAGCCAGCATAATGTGACTTGCAGGCCGTATGTGGTTAGTTTCAAGCCACTGTACTAAGGCCTTCAAAATAATTGTATTTTAATTATACCATATTCACTTAGGATCTCACTTGGTGAAGGTCACAGGACTGAAAATTAATGAATGTAACAACCATGTCTCTGTCACTAGCAAACACAGTCATCGGTGGTACTGATAACTCTAAAATTCTCTCGAAAGGCACGCTGGGAAATATGCAAATAAGGCTCAACTCCCTACAGTGTTAAAACAACACCCAATTGCATTTATCAATGCAGTTCCGCAAAGAACCATACAGGTTTTTTGTAGAACCTTATATTGATTTGTGTATCGTTCTTCAAAGAATCATCCCATTTAAGCTTCCCCTATGGCATCGCTCTGAATAACCTTCCAACTGGAACCTTTATTTTTAAGAGTGTAGATGAGTAAGCTACCCTAACCTGTAATAGTAGGCTACAGTGAAAGTAAATTAGACTATAGCCTATCAGCATTATAGGCCTATCCAACGGCTGCGGGAGGAGTGAAGCCTGTTGTACTTCCTTCCTTCCTTCTTTCTTCTTCTTCTTGTCTCTCTGTACACAGTATGTCTATATGTGTTTATCCTACGATGGAGGATGTAGACCAAAAGTCCATGGAACTTGCTGAAATTTACCAACAGAGTTTACAATTTTTCAAAATCATGGAAGGTTCAGCAAATGTGCCCAACTTTGGTAATGATCTAAATAATATTTAATTTTCACATGAGGTACAAAATTGTTATTATTGTGAAATACTGCATAAACCTTTATGTTGAACATATTGGCCACTCACATAACTGTTGTTTAGAATGTCATGCTTTGTTTATTTAACTGTATTGCTGCATTTTGGCCTCATGTGCTCTTCAAATAAATTACAAGCTTACTTTGTAACCTAATGTGAAATTAAATGTGAAATCTTCTTCAAATAAATTACAAGCTTACTTTGCAACCTTGTGTGAAATTAAATGTGAAATCTTACATTGTCCACAGAAAAAAAAGACATTTGTCATGACTTCATTTTTGGATGCTGCTCTCGAGGAGGTACAGTAACTGCTTGCTTAACAGTATAGCTTCCTTTCTCACAAGTCCTTACCGGTTAGTGATCTCAAGTCCTCTGTCTTGCAAACACAAGTGATGGCGCTCTTGACAACTTCTTAGCATGTTGCGCAACCAAAAAGTTCGGCATTCAATGGTGTGGCTGGAGGGATTTCAAGCTGAGGAGTGAGGTTATCAATCCAACTCAGTTACAATAGCACTGGTGTATTACATTTTAGTCATTTAACAGACGCTCTTATCCAGAGCGACTTACAGTTAGTGAGTGCATACATTTTCATACTGGCCCCCCGTGGGAAACGAACCCACAACCCTGGCATTGCAAGCGCCATGCTCTACCAACTGAGCTACAGGGGACCTGTATTATCAGTGGAAAAGTACCATTCACACTGTAAATTATTCTTTACAGTATTTTGAATAACACATTCATGTTCTAATTTCCCAGACTTAATCAGCAAGGTCTATTGAACTAAGTGCATGGGCGTCCATTCTACTATGCCATACCAATTGGAGGTGGAGAATGGACGTGGCTGGTCACGTATCCCATATAATGAGGGTGTTGAAAGGGACTACTGTG
This sequence comes from Coregonus clupeaformis, assembly GCF_020615455.1. Classification (NCBI taxonomy): domain Eukaryota; kingdom Metazoa; phylum Chordata; class Actinopteri; order Salmoniformes; family Salmonidae; genus Coregonus; species Coregonus clupeaformis. The sequence continues at coordinate 1,310,519 of NC_059195.1, forward strand.
ACCCAGCAAAGACCCAGAGGTATGTATGTCCACAACATGTTGTTAGGATGCAGTGAGACAATGGGGATGTGTAAAAATTAAATAAAAACATTGAAGATGTTCCTATGTCCTACAGTTGCAGGATAACACCGGTTAACTTTATCACCATGACCCGTGGGCACCGCAAAGTTCGCCGCCTTGCTACGGTTTCCTCCCTGGACCAGCCAGATGCTGTCCTTGCTACCAAGTAGACCTGGTACTGGGAGGAACACCATGGTGGCTGGACTCCATATTTGTCATCTGTATGTAGTGAGGATACCTAATTTCTCCCTCTAACATGGCACAAAGAAAAGGTGTCTCTAGTGTTGGTGTGTGTGTGTGTGTGTGTGTGTGTGTGTGTGTGTGTGTGTGTGTGTGTGTGTGTGTGTGTGTGTGTGTGTGTGTGTGTGTGTGTGTGTGTGTCTGTCTGTCTCCTAAGATTGTGGAGGACCTAGAGAGGGTGTACAAGGATCCCTCCCATGGTTCAGTGGTTGTGTTTACCGCTGGAAGATTTACCTATGAAGTCAATTTGGAAGGTAGGCAGATATCAGATGTGATTCAGTATGGTGTAGCTACAGCACAGTTAAAATACTGTTGATAAAAACAGGTTTTCAGAACACTAAAGATTGAACAATGAAACATGTTGTCCTATCTGAAACTCACAGGATAGACAGACGTCATTGTTGATAGAGAATAACTTGTATGTTGTGTCTGTAGGTTACTCATCCATTTTTGTACACCTGTTCTATTGTGTGAACTGAGAAATATATATTTTCAGTCTCGATCCAGATAAATACAAGCTCACACACCCAAAGACTGGTAAGAAGACGGCTGATCTTCAAATCATCCAGAGATGTTCAGAGAGCTACTGGGTAAGAGTGAAATACAGCAAATTCAATAATGATTGATTTTCTAGGGGAAGGATACAAGATTATGTAATTTGATTTTGGTTCATTGAGTGTGATATTGGGTCTCTAGATTTGTATTATCTTTGTGGTATGATGAGGACAACATGGTCATTGATGACACTGTATCCCTTCACTTTTTCCTTAAGCACATCTAATACCAACACTTCATCTGTGCCACCTTTCTGGGACCAGTCTCGGTTGCCTGGGATTGGCATTGAGGTAATACAAAACACTGAATATTGTGTCAATACTCACTGACTGTGAGTCTGACCTTACATTGAAAGAGCACTGAATATGAATGAGCTTATGAGGAGTTTGTCTTACTGTAAATCTGTCTTCATAGAGAGTTATGTTGCCAAACTCAGCAAAGGAATACAAAGACATCAAGGCCCTTTTTGAGAAAACAACAGTGGGGTTTCACATACGCACCATCGAGAGAGTGCAAAACCCTATCCTATGGAAGTTCTATGTGCTGTAGGTTTCTTAAAGACTGTTATATCAAAACAAATGTATTTCGTTTTTTCTTTAGTTGGGTTTTAATTGACCCAAGTATATTCCTTTTTAGGCAAAGAGATCAGATGGAATCCTCAGGGACAAGCATCAATGAGAAGCAGCTTTTCAATGGAACTGACTCCAAATATGTTGACAGCATTTGCAGAAACAACTTTGACTGGAGGCTATGTGGAACAAATGGTACTTCATTTGGAAAAGGTTGGATGCCAGTATAGTAGTATACTTTGTGTATGCAATGTTTCAATGAATCCAAATGAATAACTGTTGTGTTGGCACAAACAAAGGCTGTTATGCCTGTGAATATCATAGACTATTAGGGTATGCCCAATGGATAAACAATATAATTTCAAAAGGTTTGTTCAAATGGCCAGTTACATATTCTTAGACAGAAAAATGTCCCAACTGGTTTATTAAAGCTTGGAATATCCTTCCCTTACTGTCAGTAAGAACAAAGGCAATTTATAGCTAAGATTTAATACATGAAAGCATCTAAACATTGGGCTTAACATAGTCAATAAATCTTATTTTCAGGAAGTTACTTTGCCAGGGATGCTAAGTGCTCACACAGCTACACCAGCCAGTCAGGAGTGAGGTCCATGTTTGTTTGTCGTGTGCTGGTGGGAGACTACACTGTGGGAAACTCCAGCTATGTGAAACCACCTCCTAAAGAAACAGGAGGATCCATCTTCTATGACAGCTGTGTGGACAACATCCAAGACCCCAAAGTATTTGTAGTTTTTGAAAAGTATCAGGTTTACCCAGAATACCTCATACAGTACAGTGATACTGCTTCTCCACCAAACCCTACTCCCCAGCCAAATCCCGTTGTCCAACCAAACAGTACTCCCCAGCCAAATCCCGTTGTCCAACCGAACAGTACTCCCCAGCAAAATCCCAATGCCTCAGAAGATCCTGAATTGAATTGTTGTTGTTTGAGTTTAGGCTGTATCTTTTGTGGCATCTACTTCTATTTCTGTCACGATGACGATTGACCAGGCCTTGATGTATACAGGTGCCCTCTAGCAAAGTACTTAAGCCCAATTCCTCCAGGGATGCTGATATGGCTGACCCTGGCTCTGACCCCATTGTTTCTGTTAGCCGAAAAATGCCAGCTTTTGGCCGAAAACAAATGAAAAGCCGATAAATAAAATGGTTGCTGGCCAAATTGACCAGGAGAAAAAACAATGGTAGGCAGGCTTTCAGCGGGTTACCCACCACTTTACAATGTGAGCTGGAGGCAGTATGCATTTTGAAAACATACTTAATTGTTTCAAACCTGAACGTTTTACTTCATATTATGAGCCATGTCTTACCTTGCTTGAAAATCCGACCATAGAAAGGTGGAAGCAATCATTTAATAAAGACTTCATAGGCATCATGTGAGTCTCAAGGTTGGGGAAGCATGGGCCTACAATTTATCCTACCATTTCTACCGAGCTGGGTGTCAGTTAGGATTTTCACATGTGCATTTTCATGGAACAGTTTCATTTCAATAATAACGTTTTAATTTCTCAAAATCATTGTCAAGTGGTTAATAATGCAAATCTTAATTTTAATGATCCAAATATAAAAGTTAAAATTCAACTAATGCTAGAGCACCAGCCTCTGCCATATTATGGACAGATTGATACACCGTGATCGTTTGCGGCTAAATAGACTAAATGAGTACATAGTACTCGGAGATTGCCATTTCAATTTTCAACTATAGTATACAGTGGGGGGAAAAAGTATTTAGTCAGCCACCAATTGTGCAAGTTCTCCCACTTAAAAAGATGAGAGAGGCCTGTAATTTCCATCATAGGTACACGTCAACTATGACAGACAAATTGAGGAAAAAAAATCCAGAAAATCACATTGTAGGATTTTTAATGAATTTATTTGCAAATTATGGTGGAAAATAAGTACGTGTGACACAGCCTGGGCTGGAACCCGGTATTCGAACCCAGTATATGCATTGGGTGCGCCACTCGGGAGGCTGGTGATTATCGAGGCTGGAGGCTGGAGACTTGGTGATTATCGAGGGGGAGATTGTTGGAAAGATTATTATTAGACTATTAGACTATCATTCACAATGGATGTTAAAAAAACAGACTTCATTGACTTACTGTGTGAGGTGAAGACAAGATGACTGAGAAGCTCAGTTTATTAGTGGTGGACGTGGTGACTAAGACAATCAGGAATCAGACATCCCCAAATGGACTATCCTACATTTGCGCGCAGCAGGCCACGTAGGCTACTTCTATGCATGTTCAGGCGCGTGCGCTCCCTCAACATTAAGAAGACAGAGAAACCAGACCCATGCTTATTGCTCACATAGAGCACTCCAAACAAAAGACAATTAAAAAATTGACAACTAGTAAATTATATTATGAAATAAACCAAAACGTGTTTCTCACAAGTGTAGCAGGTTGTGAACTCTGCAAACAACGTTTCCACTCTGAGAATGAGAACGGTAAATTACTGTAGGCCTAATTAGTAATACCATGCATTAACAGTAATTAATGTAAGCAAATGAAGGGCATTAAAAGTACATTTACTGCTGGTGACATATGTAATGGGGAATTTATAAAAAATAAACAATCAAAAGGGAAAACAATGCACATGAAACAATGAATGGCAAGAATTGGCAGGAGACAGCTGAGTGGATTGTGGAGAGCTGAGTTTTAAATTCTGGAGAGAGATGCGCCTATAGGCTATCTGCGCCACACACCCCTCCCCTTCTTCTTGTCTCAAAATGTGTAATTATACTCAAGACACATTATCTTCACACATATTTTAGATACTTTTCACTGACAGCCACAACTCAATAATCAGCTAAGTCGTTTGCCACGTGCGCTGACTGCCATTTCTCTCCTGTTCTATTGGTTTTCATATCAACTTTCTTTCATTGTCCAGAAGCCAAATGCACAATCCTAGTCATAATAGCAACCCATCCTAGTTGTTACAGCTTTAGATTCACCCTCTTTCTAAGTTTCTAACTGAGATTTTAATCTCTGCCATAATATGATAATGATGAATGTAGCCTGCTGCTCGCATCAGGTGCGCTGTTTAGAATGGTGTTTCCCCTTTTTCCAGCGAATTGCATTTTGCCAAATGTTTGAAATTGATGTTTTATTGGCTGCTTCATTACAGGAGTTGCATGCTTGGATAAAATGAATTACCATAATCTAAATGTGATTTCTGTCATTCTACGCACCATGGGTGGACCCCCTAATGAGTTACACACCCAATGCATATACTGTATGTGTCGGGTACATTTCTCAAATGGCGGGTAAATTAAAATCTTCCCGGCACCACATTTTCCCTGCCTCGGGTGTCTCAGGGGCAGTCTGTGTTTATGCAGGGCATTTTGTTTGTCAGCATGTGTCATTGGTATATTTATTGTTGTGATGTTATTTTCTCTCCCATGGCGTTAGTAACATCTTACTCGCTCTAAAAAGAAAAGGTTCCTGGTGGATCCTTTAGGGGTTCTTCAAACTGAAACGGAATTTCCCTCTAATAACCTTTTTGGTTTCATTTTATAACCCCGCCCCCATTATTATTAATAATAATAATCAGCATAACAATAACAACAATAAAACCATATTTTCGTTTTCAGTGTTTATTTAGATTTTAGTGGCAAAGCAGAATAAAACAATCAAAATATGAGGTAAACTCCCAGCAAAGCCCCAAGCCAATGGATAAATCCTCTGGCATAGTCTTTTGTACCCATAGCCAGAATGATTTTGCAGTGCATGGTGATCGAACCGGTTTCTGGTTATATTCAGAGGTGTAGGAAGGGTGAAGTCTGTGAATACAAAAAAATATTATACAGGTGATTATTATACAAAACGTGCACACAACAGTATTCATACCTTGGTTTTTGTGGTAAATGTGAATGAAATAACTGTTTCTGTATTTGTATTTGTTAGGGATCCCCATTAGTTCCTGCCAAGGCAGCAGCTACTCTTCCTGGGGTCCAAACACATTAAGGCACTTACATCACAAATAAAACAGAAGATAAAACAGTACATCATATAACATTATTACACCACTACATATCTACAATACAAAATGTATAATACCACCATACAACAATATTACAATGTACGTGTGTGGAGAGTGCGTGTGCTCCCACAATCTCTTTATCAATTTCTCTCAGCCAATCACCAGTCATTTGTGTAAGGGCCGTGCTTGTTGAATGCCCTTTCCTATAAGCGTGCTGAAAGTCTGTTGTCAATTTGTTTACAGTAAAATAGCAGTATGTTTGCCAATCGGTTATGCAGCCAGACTTATTTGCCATTCCTTTTGCCTCATCCCTCTCAACCATAAAATATTTCAATTCCTCATCAATCCACAGGGTTTGATGTTTTTACAGTAATTTTCTTAATGGGTGCAATTTCATAAATGTGTCAAGTGCAGTGTCTGGTTGCTCCTCATTACATACCACAGATCAGCAAATATTCTTTACATCATCAACATTGGTTTTCCTAGATATGGCTACTATATTGTGATCACTACATCTGATGGATTTGGATACTGCTTTAAAGCAAATTTCTGCAGCATTAGTAAAGATGTGATCGATACATGTTGATGATTTCATTCCTGTGCTGTTTGTAACTACCTTGGTAGGTTGACTGATAACCTGAACAAGGTTGCAAGCACTGGTTACAGTTTGAAGCTTTTTCTTGAGTGGGCAGGTTGATGGAAGCCAGTCAATATTTAAATCACCCAGAAAATATACCTCTCTGTTGATATCACATACGTTATCAAGCATTTCACACATATGTTATTTATGTTAGTGCAGGGTGAGCTGCACACAGTGGACTTCCTACTAGGGCATCCTGCTTGCTAACAGTATAACTCTGGTTCATAGGCACATGATTACTGCATACAGTAATCCTCTGTAGCTCAGCTGGTAGAGCACGGTGCTTGTAATGCTAAGGTAGTGGGTTTGATCCCCGGGACCACCCATACACACAAAAAAATTTTTTATGCACGCATGACTGTAAGTCGCTTTGGATAAAAGCATCTGCTAAATGGCATATTATTATAATAGCTGTAGGATCAACAGAGGCATTCAGGGCAGTTAGAGGGACATACATTTACGTCATTTAGCAGACGCTCTTATCCAGAGCGACTTACAGTTAGTGAGTGCATACATTTTCATACTGGCCCCCCGTGGGAAACGAACCCACAACCCTGGCGTTGCAAGCGCCATGCTCTACCAACTGAGCTACAGGGGACCCTGCTACAACATCCCCTGTACCGCATTCGGAAAGTATTCAGACGCCTTGACTTTTTCCACATTTTGTTTTGTTACAGCCTAATTCTAAAATGAATTAAAAATATATAAATATCATCAATCTACAAACAATACCCCATAATGACAAAGCGAAAACAGGTTTTTAGAAATGTTTGCAAATTTATTAAAAACGACACATCTTATTTACATAAGTATTCAGATAGGCTTCTACCTGGAACCAAAAAGGAGCCAAATAACCTACAGTGAGGGAAAAAAGTATTTGATCCCCTGCTGATTTTGTACATTTGCCCACCGACAAAGACACGATCAGTCCACAACTTTAATGGTAGGTCCACTTGAACAGTGAGAGACAGATAATGCCCCTGGGATAATGTACATTTGCTGCAACATTATGACAATTCAGCGACACAATGGTAGGGATTAACTGAGCTGGGCTTGGGTCATTGTCTCAATGCAGCCGTGTGGACAGAGTCCAGGAGCCAATATGATTCGGATGGACTCCATCATTCCTGTAAAGCATCTTCTGTTTCCAGAAGGTGTCAAAGTTATCTATAAAAGTGATTCCAACAGAGCTACAGTAATATTTTAGCCAGGTGTGTAATGCCAGTCGCCTGCTGAATCTTTCACACCCACGGCCCAACGATGCTACCGGACGTGAAATAATTGGCCGCTTTTAGGAATCTTTCAGTGCTAGAATCAGTTCTTTAAAATCAATTTTCAGAAGTTCCGAACTAGCCCTCCTAATGTCGTTTGACCTCACATGGATTACGACAGCGTCAGCTCTCGGCAGCTGTTGTAGAACGGTCGGAAGCAGCCTTGTAATGTCCTGTACTTGTGCTCCAGGATAGCACAGCATTTTTGCCCCAGGGAAGTCCGGCCGTTCTTTTGCCTTGAGTGGTTTCGCAAACCCCTCGAGGACCGAAGGGCGGTGGGACCGATGGACCCGAACCAGCTGTAGTATCCATAGTGGGTGATGAATGGGCCGGAGTCTCAGACAGCCTCACGGTCTGATGAGGGTGGGAGCTCTGAGGATCTGAACCCGAGGTAGAAGCCACTGGAGAGGGAGACAGAACAGAGGACGAAGGCACAGGTACCCAGATCTGATCTCGAATCATAAGCCCCCAGGGGAGAAGGCGCTGGAGCCTCTGGATCCAGGGTGGCGAAGCTGTTTCTAGTCTGTATCCGGTCTGGGCTTAACATCTCCAAGGAGGCCCCCGTTGCCAGAGGACGCTGTTTTCGATTTCCATGGTGAGTGACATATCTCCATGGCTGGTTGGTAGAATCAAGAACTGCTAACTTTTGACAACGGTTTTTATACACATACCTTGTCCATAATGTAGAGGCCTCTGGGATCTTCATTGAAGAGGTAAGGAAGGAGGAAGATGGCTACTGTGACTAATTCCTATAAGGTTTTAGAGAAACCATTAATTAAAATGAACTTAAGATGATACATGTGATCTGCATAACATTATGAGACAAACCAATACCAATTGTACAAATAAGTGAGCAATTCAGTCATCTGCGCCCAACGCAGCTAGCCTTTAACATATTATCTTACCTCTTTGTTGATTGATATCCATTAAATTGTATCCATTTTATTTTTTAGAAATAATTTTAAAAGGGATAAAGTGTCAACACATCCATTTGCACAAATATGAAAAGATAAATGGTATTGTAGTGTCGAGTAAATGTTGCTAGTCATTGCTAATAAACAAAGGAGTCTGCTCATACTGAACCTTGATCATAAGTTTATTCATATCACAAGCTTTCAGCATAAGTTTTACAGATGTCATGACACCCGGAGAGCAGTGTCCTCAAATTGTAATGTCTGCTCTAACCCCCTCTGCCTCCAGCCTATACTTATAAAGAATGCAAAAATATGGGTTGCTCCCTCTGCTGTCCAATCACCTGTCTCCCCTGGGGCGTCACCCTACAAATGGCTACTTTTGAACTAGAATAAACATTATTTCAGTTCCACTTAAAAACCATTAACAAAGACATAATCCTAATACACTACATTCCCCCCTTTGAGACGAACTAGAAGTCTCGAAAACAAACAGAATAGGATTATGACAAGTAACAATTTATCTTATTGAGTATCTTTAACATTAAACCAAAAAAACATTTTTCTCTAGAGTGTAAATACCTTTCTATGAACTATGAACCAATGTTTATGGAGTGTGAATACATTACTATGAAATATGAACAAATCTTTATGGAGTGTGAATACATTACTATGAAATATGAACAAATCTTTATGGAGTGTGAGAGCGAAAAACTGTCTGGCAGCCTTCAATCAAGACAGTAAAATTCTCTCACGGTCCCTCTGCCCCAGGCAACCACCTAGGTACTCCCGATGAATTCATAAATCTTTATCAATGCATTTGAAACTATGATGCAATTAAATACACATGTAAGCCCCTGCAAACAAAATAGTATCCAAAATGTCCACTCTAAGGCTGGTCAACCCATCGGACCCTACAGTGGATCTCTTCTCTATCCCTGCCTAGACTCCCTGTCCCTAAGCATTCACGAAATAAACAAAAAACATCTAAGATTCCCACATGTATCCAATAACATCAAATATCATTCTACAAAAATTAATACCTAAGAATATGACACACATCATGTATTACACATGCAAATACAGTGGGGAGAACAAGTATTTGATACACTGCCGATTTTGCAGGTTTTCCTACTTACAAAGCATGTAGAGGTCTGTAATTTTTATCATAGGTACACTTCAACTGTGAGAGACGGAATTTAAAACAAAATCCAGAAAATCACATTTTTTATGATTTTTAAGTAATTAATTTGCATTTTATTGCATGACATAAGTATTTGATCACCTACCAACCAGTAAGAATTCCGGCTCTCACAGATCTGTTCGTTTTTGTTTAAGAAGCCCTCCTGTTCTCCACTCATTACCTGTATTAACTGCACCTGTTTGAACTCGTTGCCTGTATAAAACACCTGTCCACACTCAATCAAACAGACTCCAACCTCTCCACAATGGCCAAGACAGAGAGCTGTTAAGGACATCAGGGATAAAATTGTAGACCTGCACAAGGCTGGGATGGGCTACAGGACAATGGCAAACAGCTTGGTGAGAAGGCAACAACTGTTGGCCCAATTGATTAGAAAATGGAAGAAGTTCAAGATGACGGTCAATCACCTCGGTCTGGGGCTCCATCCAAGATCTCACCTCGTGGGGGCATCAATGATCATGAGGAAGGTGAGGGATCAGCCCAGAACTAACGTGCAGGACCTGGTCAATGACCTGAAGAGAGCTGGGACCACAGTCTCAAAGAAAACCATTAGTAACACACTACGCCGTCATGGATAAAAATCCTGCAGCGCACGCAAGGTCCCCCCTGCTCAAGCCAGCGCATGTCCAGGCCCGTCTGAAGTTTTGCCAATGACCATCTGGATGATCCAGAGGAGGAATGGGAGAAAGGTCATGTGGTCTGATGAGACAAAAATAGAGCTTTTTGGTCTAAACTCCACTTGCCGTGTTTGGAGGAAGAAGAAGGATGAGTACAACCCCAAGAACACCATCCCAACCGTGAAGCATGGAGGTGGAAACATCATTCTTTGGGGATGCTTTTTCTGCAAAAGGGACAGGACGACTGCACCGTATTGAGGGGGAGATGGATGGGGCCATGTATCGCAAGATCTTGGCCAACAACCTCCTTCCCTCAGTAAGAGCATTGAAGATGGGTCGTGGCTGGGTCTTCAGCATGACAACGACCGAAACACACAGCCAGGGCAACTAAGGAGTGGCTCCGTAGAAGCATCTCAAGGTCCTGGGTGGCCTAGCCAGTCTCAGACCTGAACCCAATAGAACATCTTTGGAGGGAGCTGAAAGGTGCGACAGCCCCGAAACCTGAAGGATCTGGAGAAGGTCTGTATGGAGGAGTGGGCCAAAATCCCTGCTGCAGTGTGTGCAAACCTGGTCAAGACCTACAGGAAACGTATGATCTCTGTAATTGCAAACAAAGGTTTCTGTACCAAATATTAAGTTCTGCTTTTCTGATGTATCAAATACTTATGTCATGCAATAAAATGCAAATTAATTACTTAAAAAATCATACAATGTGATTTTCTGGATTTTTGTTTTAGATTCCATCTCTCACAGTTGAAGTGTACCTATGATAAAAAATTACAGACCTCAAAATGCTTTGTAAGTAGGAAAACCTGCAAAATCGGCAGTGTATCAAATACTTGTTCTCCCCACTGTATGTCTATATTTCATTGCAGACACTGGAATGTAGTCCACTACACTTCATCTCCCCCGTAGTCTCCTCTTCCAATGCATCGTTGATGATGGAATCGTAACATTTCCACACCTTCCTTGTTCCATCTCCTCCAGTCATTCTCCTTTCATATTGTCCCTTCATATTGTCCTTGTTAGAGTATTTCAATCTCTACATATTCCCCCATATGCTTCTGGAAGAAAAGAAAAGACCAAACAGTATCTTTTGCAAAACAACACTTTCAAATTAAACATCAATATCAACTAAGAATATAAAAATTATATATAAATGATGTATGAATCACATTATCCTATTTCCCCCCTTTGATTCATAACATCATACTAAAATCACACCAATATAGATTTTTTTTTTGAAAAATGATCAAATAATCAAAAAGGATATTTATCATCAATACTCCATCCAGTCCCACTTCTCCATCTTCATCCAGATCAGGAACAGTCAACAACGGCATCTGAGCGTTGTCTCCAGGCATCACAACTCCAACCTATCTCAATATCATAGCTTTCTCAAAGGTCAGTAAAAATTACAAACATCACACACAGTGCTATCAAAACTGTTATTAAATCTGAACCATCACTGCTCCTACTGGGCCTAACTGATCTTGCAACCAAGTCTTCGCTGACCATCCAGCTCCTTCAGATCTACCAAACGCATCCCTTATATATTTCAACGCATAGTGATACTATCTGAACTATCTGGAATCAAAGTATAGCTAATATTATCAATATGATCTGCCAAAAATGTTACACCATACCATGGAAAAAGTCCCCCCTTCTCTCTTAGACTTATCCTCCAATGATAGGCTTCAAGACTATGAAATGTCGCCATGTCTCTTTTCACCCTATTTCCAAACCTAGATTCAGATTTATCTGTGTCCCGTGCTACCCCTCTTTTAATGGTAAAAACCTCATATGGAAGCTTCAACGTTGACATGTAACAACATCCTGTCCATCCATAGGGTAAGAATATATACGCTTTATCACCACAAACCCTCCAAATATCTCTAAAATTCCCAATAGTCACATTGTCAGGCAAAAGCTAATCTTTTAACCATCAAAGTCCTGCTCTTCTTTCTAACTGGAACATAAAAAGTAACATTATATTTCTCATTACTACCCTTAAGGTCATGCTTACCCAAAGTCATCATATAATCATCACAATCTGATATTCCCATAAACATACCCCTTACATCATATGTTTTATTAGAACAAAAACAACGTTTAGCCCTCACTGGTTTCACCTCCAATGCTTCAGGGTTCGCTGTTACCTGATTTTCCTTCCCATCTAACAAATTCACATAGGGTAATTCATTTAACCAAGAACACTTAAACCTAGGCTTAAACAAATGTTTTGACAATGACATTATTTTATCTGTTACTGATTGTTGCTGATACAATAGCCATGACAAAGCATAAGACTGACACATACTCGATAGAGGCCGAGCGACCTACCTAAAATGGAACCCCACGTGTCTGGTGCTGGAATTCTCAACAGACATGGACCCTCAAGATTCCTCACTGATCTTACAGAATGAGCTAGCTGCTGGAACCAAAGATTCCTACCTGCCCATCCATCTTAAATTTTTACAACAGAAGAATCAACCCCATACGCCTTCCATTTAGTTTATCTCTTCCCTAACGAGCGGTACTGATCAGATACCTCTCCTTGTCTGTCATTAAAATCAAAGAACTCATCCTGTACCTCCATGATAGTATCCTTCACTATTTCAGATGAATCTATATTCTTCTCTACCACTATCTGCTCTCCTATTTTAACCCTATCCTTACTACCATTGACAGCACTCTCCATCCGTATCATTTCAGAAAAGTTGTTGTTTGTGTCTGTATCATACTTCCTACATTTGTTATTGCCGTCGTACCATTAATCCCTTCCAAAGTTACCATTAAAGTAGTTGATTTAGTTGATGTATTAACACCCTTAACTACTTCTAGTGGGAAAGCTACCGATATCCTCTGTGTATTATTTACTGTTGGAGTGGCTACTGTAATATACTTCTCCTGAACTCCTTCGGTGACTGTGGAAGCTTTAACAGACTTCAACTCTTCCATTATAAGCGTCACTTTACGAATTACATAGCCTTTTAACCAATAATTCTTAACTGGAACAAATTTTAATGCTTGCACTAGATAAGTACACATATATTCTCCCTGATCTTTCTCTGTAACCTTACGCAAAATAAGTGAACAATCACTCCTAACCCTCTTCCACTTCATATCGTTGTACAAAATATACTTCCTTTGACTAGGTGCAACAGCTTCTACTTCTGGTCCTGATAACAATACTTCTTCTCCATAATTATCTCTCCATGTGGGAGGAACGTCCCCATCCTAACCCTAATAACAGTATTTTTCCCCCTAAAATTGGTGCTGGAGCTATTGGTTCCCTTATAATCAAATGCGATATATTTATGGCTTTAATAACTATCAATGTTGAAAGAGTTAAATTGCTTCTCACTGTTGTTTTAATATACTGAAGTGTTGATGTCCTTATTGTTACTTCATCTAGTTTCCCCAAAGCTTTGAACTCTTTACTTGTACTTCCATCCATCACCACTAGTGTCACTTTTTTTCAACTCTCAGTCCTACCACTAATCCCTGACTTTCAAACTTTTGATTATAAAAAATACACCTACAATTACCTTGATCGTCCTGCTGGGAATTGTAAGTATAGATACTCAATCACCCTCAATCTTCTCTTATCATTCAGCAACGCATACTTTCTCAATGCATCTGCTCCTAACAGATCTAAACTCCTACCATATCTATCTTCCCACTAAACTCTAAAATGTCCTTCACCACTGTTCTCTCTCTCTTACTACTAACTAACATTGAAACTTAGCTTACTCTCCTAGTTTTTCTTAACTTTTTAATCTAATCTCCTAACCTTTAAACCTTTTCCACTGATTTATTCACAAAATCCTTTACCACCAATTTTTAGAATATGTGATTGGGAAGTCCCCACCTGCTTCTGACTTCTTTACACACAGACTTGGCAAACGACTAAACATCCCTTAGCCTAGCCTGAAATCTCTTGGTGTAGGAATGTAACCCAGAATAAATCACCCCTTTTAACTTTATTTTTCAGACAGATTGTCTAATAGGCAGTCTAATAGATTATCATCCTTCCTATGATATTATTTTCCTAAGCAAATATGATTCCCAAAAACCCTACTTTTTTAAAATCTTCTACCAGACAGCCGTCTAGTGTACATCTTATTGTACAGTTCAATTTACACAATGCCTCTCTTCCCAACAATGCAATAGGTATATGTTCTAATATTAGTATGTCTATTTTAATTTCTCTTTGATTTTTATAGCAGAGCTCAATTGGTTCCTTACGAGTAATTAGCTGTTTTACTACCTCAAATCCCTATCCTAATTAGTTAATTTTACATAGTGAGATGTTTAACCTCTTTAGGCTCAACACAGATAAAAGCTTTTCCACTATTCACCATCACTTCTCATAGTCCTTTTTATTTTCACTTCAATTGTTAGATATTTTTTCTTCTTCTCCCTAATCGGTGCTATCAGCTGACACCCCCCTTCGGATCTTCTAGGCACTCTAGAATCATTGTTCCTTTAAGGGTTCACCTGGAGAACAGGTGATCTTCACTTGCTCCTTTATCATCCTCAGAAATTTCCTCTGTTGTTTCCTCCTGGCGCATTGCAATCACAGGTAAAGTGACCAACCTGTCCATAATTATAACACTCTTCTGAAAGTTGCTGGAAGTGTAGCTGAAATCTTCCTCCTCCTTCTAAGCCTTCTCGTCCTCTTCCTCTCCAATTCTGTGTCTGTCCAGAAACTGGCTGTGGATATGGAACAACTGGTACCGACCTTGGTGGCTGGTACAATTGCATTTGACCTTGTTCAGTTGAAGCTGTAGCAGTGATTGTTGATTTGGTTCACTCTGATTCTTCATAACCAAAGCTTCTCTTCTCCTTCAGTTGTATTTGATTGAGTTTTCTGAGAGTTTCTTGGTCCTGTTCATTCTTGTTGTTGACATATCAGTATTCTTCAAAAGGTTATATTCTAAGTTCTATCCTCGAAATATCATCTTCCATCATCTTCTTACTAGTGGCCTTTTTCCTTGACCTCAATGTATTATTTTCCTCCAATTCTTGGGATCCTTTTCTCAGCAGTTTTTTCTTCTCTTCATCTTTATCTTCATCTTTCCGAACCTCATTCTTCTCTTAGTTTCCAGACGTCTCGGTTTTTTCTTATTTCTGGAGTTTTGGATTCATTTTTATTGTCGTTTCTGCTTGTCCTCTCTCTATTATTCGTTCATCTTCCTCTCTGATGCAATAATCACCCTCCTGGATGATCACCGGAAGCTGAGGATAAACATCCCTAAGCTCTACTTCCTTCTCATAAGGTGGGGGTCTTTTTGCTGAATCCGTATGTGAGAAAGGTGTACTAACTTCTGCCATTAGTTTTTCTGTCGCCTTTTCTTCCTTTCTCTATACCTTTGTTTATCTTATCGCTGGAATCTTTTATCAGTTTTTGTTTGAGAATGAAGGACAACTTAAGAACACCCAGTTCTCTGTCTCTTTTCTTTACGTTGTTCCCTTTTTTCCCTTCTTTTGAAATGCTTTATGAATTGACAGAAGCACTTTCATTATGTTGATGACGTCAGGGTTAAGATTCCCTCTACTAGCTATGGTTTGTTCAATGTCAGGCCAACTTTTGTTTCATTTGCCAGATAACCTTGCAATACTTTAGTTAAAGGATTACTATTTTGTACTATACCAACAGGTGTAATTACCTTCATAGCCTTGATGTCGTTTTTCCCATTGTACCAACTCTTTTATATTCCTTTATTGTGAATTATTTTATTTTAGACTATATAGCCTATGGCTTCCCCCCTTTAATTATTAATATAAACTAAACAACCAAAATATATATATATTTTTTAATCAATCAACAAAAATATGAATATTAAAAAATTCTAGTAAAAAAAAGTATTCCAAAAAGTATTTTTAATTAAAATAAATAATCAATTAAAAAATCAATTAAAAAATTATGAATAATCAAAAACAATTTTTTATTTCTATATCCTATTTTACCAATTTATCAATTAGTGGCTATCTTACCACATCCCATCCGGAAAGTAAATGCAAGTAGTCAACTTCAGACTACAATACCCATAAACCCCCTTGCTTTAGAAGCACCCAATTATCTTAATTTTACAGAATAATGTCAGTACTCGATTCCCAACACAACTCCAATCAACCCAAGTGATGCACAGAAACTCCAAAATGCAAACTTTATTCAAATTGATCAGTCTGTTGCCAAGCCTCTGTGAAATTGTCATAACATCAAATATCCTGTAGGGGAAGATTTTGTAAACAGAACAGTACCAAAACCTTTTTGACTCGATCCTTGTCACGTGACGTACACGCCAGCCCCTCCTCTCTTTCTCTCTCTCTCTCTCCTCTCGTCCTATCGTTCCTCTCATATGACAAAAGAGCATAGAAACAGACAAGAATTTAAAGTTTATACATTCACTGAGTTATTTCCAGCATTCAATATTCCTCCAGTCACATTCGCTCTAAGAATCAACTCAGGAATCGCATTCAAATAGCTCAATAACATTTTTATTTTATTTATTTATTTAATTATTTTTATTTTTAATCCGTCAACATCTCTCTCTCATTTATCAATTCAATAGGTCACAAAAACAGTTTCATCTTTAACCAACAGACAACGTAACAACTAGAAGATTCCATTCGTGTTAAAATCTCTCCTCTTTGTTCACTCGTCTGTGTCTCTGTCTCCCCCTGCAGTGTAACAGAAGTATGACCCATTTACCCAAAATCCCCCTTGTTGTAGTTTTAGTAAAATCCCTCGTGTTGTAGTGTAGTGCCGTAAAATCAAACGTGTCATAATCTAGTGCCGTAAAATCCCCCTTGTCGTAACCTAGTGCAGTAAAATCAAACGTGTTGTAGTTTAGTAAAATCACACGCATGCGCATTACATTTAACCATACATTTAACCATACCATGGGCGGCAGGTAGCTTAGTGGTTAAGAGCGTTGTGGTTAAGAGCGACTAGGTGAAAAATCTGTCGATGTGCCCTTGAGCAAGGCACTTAACCCTAATTGCTCCTGTAAGTCGCTCTGGATAAGAGCGTCTGCTAAATGACAAAAAAAAATAATAATAATAATAAATTCTACAACAAATAAATAATTAAAAAATATAAATAATTTAAAAAAATAAGATTTCACCATGGAAGCAGCTCCAGACATAAGAACGTTAGCATTCCGCTATAGCTCCTCTCTTTTACCCCTTATAGACAAACAATAACACTTAACAGTTCACAAGACACCAGGCACCAAGCCCAAGCTAACTAAACACATTTCTGATGGCTCGTCCCATTCCTATGGACCACCAAGGAAGAAATATTAATCATAACCCGCATCCAAAATTGGCTTGTAGCATGATTAGCATTTAGCATTAGCATGTAGCATGAAGCATAATTAGCAGGCCACGTTAGCATTTCTCCCTCCGCTGTACCGTAAAATACCATTTGTTAGCTAAATTTATGCTACCACGAGATCTGTGGAATCGACACGAGAGATTGCATCAAACAAGCCGTTCGTCAACCGCCAGCTGAGGGGCAATATACATCATCAATAAACCACGGTCTCCAGCCCATAGGGCTCACCTAAAACACATATAACGCGTTTTCAGGATTTTCTGGCCCACCTTTAGGAGGTCGCCTGTCTGCCAGGGCTTTTCCATGATTTACAGCGGCTCTAAGTTACATACACATCTGCCTAGGCATTCCTTATTCCTCTCTCAATCGATTGTTCTTGAACTGTTATTCAAGCAAAATCTCTCTATAGACACCCTATAGGCTCTCTCTCCCCCCTTTTGCGCTGTCTACCAGTGCAACCAAATTTATAATGATTAGCCAGACCCCCAGTTCTCAGCAATAAAGCAACACAAGCACACATTGTTCCTTTACACGGTACATCTCCCCAGCGCACAAACCCAGAAGCAGACGAAGTAAACACACACACAAGACCGTGAGAAATCTCACCTTATGCCGGCGCCTTGAGCGAGAGTCACGTCGTTGCTCATGAATATAACACTGAAGAGACGCAGACCGTCCCTTTTCGTGACGCCATTCTGTAGTGTCGAGTAAATGTTGCTAGTCATTGCTGATAAACAAAGGAGTCTGCTCATACTGAACCTTGATCATAAGTTTATTCATATCACAAGCTTTCAGCATAAGTTTTACAGATGTCATGACACCCGGAGAGCAGTGTCCTCGAATTGTAATGTCTGCTCTAACCCCCTCTGCCTCCAGCCTATACTTATAAAGAATGCAAAAATATGGGTTGCTCCCTCTGCTGTCCAATCACCTGTCTCCCCTGGGGCGTCACCCTACAAATGGCTACTTTTGAACTAGAATAAACATTATTTCAGTTCCACTTAAAAACCATTAACAAAGACATAATCCTAATACACTACAGTATCTTCATAAAACAATATACATTTAGATCATACAAGGGAGAAACCTTACCTTAAATTGAGGAGATCTTTTCAGATACCTTAAAAAAAAGGTAGGGGCATGGATCAGAAAACCAGTCAGTATCTGGTGTGACCACCATTTGCCTCATGCAGCGCAACACATCTCCTTCGCATAGAGTTGATCAGGCTGTAGATTGTGGTCTGTGGAATGTTGTCCCACTCCTCTTCAATGGCTGTGCAAAGTTGCTGGATATTGTGGGAACCGGAACACACTGTAGTACACGTCGATCCAGAGCATCCTAGGGAAAAAAACGAATAGGGAATGAGTGTAATGGTAAAGAAGGTGGAGAACAGAGTTCAGGGAAACGGTTAAACTGAAGTGAATGAGAGCAGAACAGCTACAGAAAACATTGAGGAGGGGGAAAATGTTATTTTCTGTTCAGATGGATAAGTGTTTGATATTCATAAATAATAACAGTACCTGCCTGTGCAGAAGAAGGAGGAGGGGTTGTCATGGCAGGTTGACAGCGATCCAAAAAGTGCTCCCTCGCCTATATAAGTACACAAAAGACATACACACTAAACTTACTACAGACACAGACCAGATATGCACAGACTCTCTCATAATACACCTTACTGCTTTCTTTCTATATAGACTTCCTGTATAGTAAGAAGCAGATGCTTTGAGCTTACCCAAAGTGATGACCTAGCTACAGTTAAAGTAACACTATTGCAGTGGTTGTCCCTTACCCTCTCCCCACACCAGGCTCTGTGCTCGGCTGTGGTTGACAGAGTACCAGCCTGTGTACACCGGGTCCACCAGCCGGGTCTCCTAGGGTAGCCGCCATGATGGAACCCTTCAGAACCCTGGACTCCCAATGAGAAGGCAGACCACTAAAAGAAAGAAAGAAAGATTCCAACACCCCCAACCTCTCACACAGCACAGGAAAGAATGCCCCATCATTCATTTTCTTTTCATAACCCAGCCCTATTTATTATTCTGGTCATTATTTCTCCATGCTAACCCTGACACTATGCAGGCCAGTGAGTATATACAGGCTAGGAAAGCTAGCAAAATTGACTACTGTTGCCTTTGATCAATGTGCAATAGCACTCTCTCTTCCTCTCACAGACGTGGGAAGGGTTAGTTCCTCCATTTCCTTTGTTAGTCTAATCTCTTTTGACCGAAACTGCTTTTGTTTTAACGATGAGTATTGTATTGAATAGCCTCAAAGTATATTTGAAAGTGTCCCATACAATAAAGGGATCTGCTGTACCTATGTTATGCAAGAAAAAGTCAGTTATAAATGATTTTGTCTTAGTTAAGAACAAATTATCATCCAGTAGGCTTTGATAAAATGTCCAATACCCTGTCCACGTGGAAATTCTGTAAGAGTTATGTGGAAGCCAATTAGATTGTGGTCCAATCGCATTCTGTGTCCTATCAACACTTGTTTTTACTTTTGGTGCAAGTGAGAATGACACAAGATGTTAGTCAAGATGGCTGGATGAAGCCTCCTCCATGTACAGTGCCTTCAGAAAGTATTCACACCCCTTGACCTTTTACACATTTTGTTGTGTTACAAAGTGGGATTAAAACAGATTTAATTGCCATTTTTTTTGTCAACGATCTACACAGAATACTATGTGATGTGAAAGTGGAAGAAAAATTCTAACATCTGTAAAGAATGTATGAAAAAAAACCCACTAATATATCTTAGCACTGCTAAGGTACACAATAGTAGATTTTGGTAGAAGGGGTAAATTGGTCATCAAAAAGAAAGGAGAACCAAGGCACTCTTCAAATAATTAATTAAAATGCCTTTATTTGTATGGTAGTACATAAATATGATATTACAATGTCCTCTTTTGAATTTCCAATCAACCCTGATTAGAAGAGGGAGAGGTTACAGATTATTATAATTTTTTTGTCATTTAGCAGATGCTCTTATCCAGAGCGACTTACAGGAGCAATTAGGGTTAAGTGCCTTGCTCAAGGGCACATCGACAGACCTTTTCACCTAGTCGGCTCGGGGATTAGAACCAGCGACCTTTCGGTTACTGGCACTACGCTCTTAACCACTAAGCTATCTGCCGTGAATTCATTGGACAACACCTAGTAAGCAATACTATACCCATTAAAAAGTGAAATACTGTAGATATGTTACCAAAAATAGAAGCATCAGAACCACCAGAAAGGTAGTTCTAACCTTGAACATGACTGGGCAAAATGTTAAGAACAGGAGAGCCATCCATTCTATCGTACACTAGAAAACAGAAAACATGGACCAAAACAGTCCAAACATAGCTGAGGGCAACAGAGCAAAAAGAGCAAAACATCCACTAGATGCCAGCAAAGGGACCTCTCACGATCCTACAGGAAAGGTGAGACATCTTCATTTAAACTAGGGTACTTAGTGGCCTGTTGTCAATCCAAAAACGTTCCCTTTGGTTTAGCTGTTTAAGACGGTCCCCTTTTCTAATTGAGGCCGGAACATGATCAATACCCATAGCTTGTAGGGAGGCAGGGTTGCCATGGTGTAAGGACATGTAGTGCCTTGCCATGGGGTAGTCTTCATTGCCTACCTGTATGGCGTACTTGTGTTCCGCTAAGCGGTCTTGAAGGCGTGTCTTTGTCCGTCCAATGTAGAACACCTTGCACTGTGGACATTCCAATCTGTAGATGACATGAGTGGTTTTGCAGTTAATGAAATGCTTGACTTGATACTCCATTTTAGAAGCTGTGTCAACAAAAAACTTTTTCTGTGCACTATTTCTGCAAATATTTGTGGTCTAGCCAAGTTTTTTGAGAGTCACCAGGAAGATAGCTGTGGACAAATTTATCATTTAGGGTAGGACATCTTTTAAAGCTTATGACTGGTGGCTCTGGGAAGACTTGGCTTAGTAGCGTATTCATTTGAATGATTATTTTAATGTTCTCTGCTTCAGTGCTGTATTTTGTAACAAAGTACACTCTCTCTGATGCATACCGAGGCGCTCCCCTTTGCAACAAGTTCTCTCTGTCAAGTCGTCCAGCCATTTTACTTGCATCTTTCAGGATCTGAGCGCTGTAGCCCCGATTCAAGAAGTGATTCTCCAATTCAGCAGATTTGACATTGTAGTCTATTTCCTGATCGCAAATTCTGCAGACTCTTTGGAATTGGTCATATGGAATGTTCTCTTTTAGCCTTTTGGGGTGAAAGCTGTCTGCCCTCAGAATAGTATTCCCGTCTGTAGGCTTCCTAAAGATTGATGTGTGCAAACAACCTTTGTCATTTTTACTGATGTCAAGGTCCAAAAAATTCATGCTATCCTTGATGTACTCCATAGTTAGTTTGATGTTAGGATTAATGCTGTTAAGGTATTGGTGGAAGGAAATAAGTTCATCTTCTGAGCCAGACCAAAACAGGCAAACATCATCAATATAGCGTCCCCACCATATAATCCGGTCAAGCTTGGCACACGTGTATTTGGGGAGTTTCTCCCATTCTTCTTTGCAGATCCTCTCAAGCTCTGTCAGGTTGGATGGGGAAGGTCGCTGCACAGCTATTTTCAGGTCTCTCCAGAGATGTTCGATCGGGTTCAAGTCCGGGCTCTGGCTGGGCCATTCAAGGACATTCAGAGACTTGTCCCGAAGCCACTCCTGCGTTGTCTTAGCTGTGTGCTTAGGGTCGTTGTCCCGTTGGAAGGTGAACCTTCGCCCCAGTCTGAGGTCTTGAGCACTCTGGAGCAGCTTTTCATCAAGGATCTCGCTGTACTTTGCTCCGTTCATCTTTCCCTCAACCCTGACTAGTATCCCAGTCCCTGCTGCTGAAAAACATCCCCACAGCATGATGCTGCCCCCACCATGCTTCACCTTAGAGATGGTGCCAAACGTGACGCTTGGAATTCAGGCCAAAGAGTTCAATCTAGGTTTCATCAGACCAGAGAATCTTGTTTCTCATGGTCTGAGTCCTTTGGGTGTCTTTTGGCAAACTCCAAGCGGGCTGTCATTAGCGTTTTACTGAGGAGTAGCTTCCGTCTGGCCATTCTAACATAAAGGCCTGATTGGTGGAGTACTACAGAGATGGTTGCCCTTCTGGAAGGTTCTCCCATCTCCACAGAGAAACTCTGGAGCTGTGTCAGAGTGACCATTGGGTTCTTGGTCACCTCCCTGACCAAGGCCCTTCTACCCCGATTGCTCAGTTTGGGCGGCCAGCTCTAGGAAGAGTCTTGGTGGTTCCAAACCTCTTCCATTTCAGAATGATGGAGGCCACTGTGTTCTTGGGGACCTTCAAAGCTGCAGAAATGTTTTGGTACCCTTCCCCAGATCTGTGCCTCGACACAATCCTGTCTTGGAGCTCTATGGACAATTCCTTTGACCTCATGGCTTGGTTTTTGCTCTGACATGCACTGTCAACTGTGGGACCTTATATAGACAGATGTGTGCCTTTCCTAATCATGTCCAATCTTTTGAAGTTACCACAGGTGGACTCCAATCAAGTTGTAGAAACATCTCAAGGATGATCAATGGATACAGGATGCACTTGAGCTCAATTTCGAGTCTCATAGCAAAGGGTCTGAATACTTATGTAAAGAAGGTCTTTTTTCTATTTCTAAAAAACTGTTTTCACTTTGTCATTATGGGGTATTGTGTGTAGATTGATGAGTAAAACAAAATAATTCAATCAATTTTTGAATAAGGCTGTAACGTAACAAAATGTGGAAAAAGATCAAGGGGTCTGAATACTTTCCGAATGCACAAGTTCTAATGTCCATGATATTCCTGATCTCCTTAAGTGCATGAGGGTGATAGTTTGTAGTGCGATTTCTTTTACGGTCCACTTAAGTACTTAAAACTGTTTTTATAGTCTCCCACCATAATAATAGAATTGTTTGTTGCCTTTGAGCTCAATAGATTGTTATAAATATTTTGGAAGAAGTGTGGATCATCATTATTTGGACCATATAGATTGATGAGCCAAATCTGTTCATCATCCAATAGCATATTCAAAAGTATCCACCTTCCTTGGGGATCTGTTTGGACAGTTTGCACATTCGGATCTAAATTATTATTAATTAATATCATCACCCTTTTAAAATTTATTTTCCCATGACAGAAGTACATTTAATACCAGATTATATAAAGCAAGGGTAGGCCAGGTTTTCCATTGCAATTTTAATGGCAAAGCAAATATACAGTGGGGAAAAAAAGTATTTAGTCAGCCACCAATTGTGCAAGTTCTCCCACTTAAAAAGATGAGAGAGGCCTGTAATTTTCATCATAGGTACACGTCAACTGTGACAGACAAAATGAGGAAAAAAAATCCAGAAAATCACATTGTAGGATTTTTAATGAATTTATTTGCAAATTATGGTGGAAAATAAGTATTTGGTCAATAACAAAAGTTTCTCAATACTTTGTTATATACCCTTTGTTGGCAATGACACAGGTCAAACGTTTTCTGTAAGTCTTCACAAGTTTTTCACACACTGTTGCTGGTATTTTGGCCCATTCCTCCATGCAGATCTCCTCTAGAGCAGTGATGTTTTGGGGCTGTCGCTGGGCAACACGGACTTTCAACTCCCTCCAAAGATTTTATATGGGGTTGAGATCTGGAGACTGGCTAGGCCACTCCAGGACCTTGAAATGCTTCTTAAGAAGCCACTCCTTCATTGCCGGGCGGTGTGTTTGGGATCATTGTCATGCTGAAAGACCCAGCCACGTTTCATCTTCAATGCCCTTGCTGATGGAAGGAGGTTTTCACTCAAAATCTCACGATACATGGCCCCATTCATTCTTTCCTTTACACGGATCAGTCGTCCTGGTCCCTTTGCAGAAAAACAGCCCCAAAGCATGATGTTTCCACCCCCATGCTTCACAGTAGGTAAGGTGTTCTTTGGATGCAACTCAGCATTCTTTGTCCTCCAAACACGACGAGTTGAGTTTTTACCAAAAAAGTTATATTTTGGTTTCATCTGACCATATGACATTCTCCCAATCCTCTTCTGGATCATCCAAATGCACTCTAGCAAACTTCAGACGGGCCTGGACATGTACTGGCTTAAGCAGGGGGACACGTCTCGCACTGCAGGATTTGAGTCCCTGGCGGCGTAGTGTGTTACTGATGGTAGGCTTTGTTACTTTGGTCCCAGCTCTCTGCAGGTCATTCACTAGGTCCTCCCGTGTGGTTCTGGGATTTTTGCTCACCGTTCTTGTGATCATTTTGACCCCACGGGGTGAGATCTTGCGTGGAGCCCCAGATCGAGGGAGATTATCAGTGGTCTTGTATGTCTTCCATTTCCTAATAATTGCTACCACAGTTTCTTCAAACCAAGCTGCTTACCTATTGCAGATTCAGTCTTCCCAGCCTGGTGCAGGTCTACAATTTTGTTTCTGGTGTCCTTTGACAGCTCTTTGGTCTTGGCCATAGTGGAGTTTGGAGTGTGACTGTTTGAGGTTGTGGACAGGTGTCTTTTATACTGATAACAAGTTCAAACAGGTGCCATTAATACAGGTAACGAGTGGAGGACAGAGGAGCCTCTTAAAGAAGAAGTTACAGGTCTGTGAGAGCCAGAAATCTTGCTTGTTTGTAGGTGACCAAATACTTATTTTCCACCATAATTTGCAAATAAATTCATTAAAAATCCTACAATGTGATTTTCTGGATTTTTTTTTCTCAATTTGTCTGTCATAGTTGACGTGTACCTATGATGAAAATTACAGGCCTCTCTCATCTTTTTAAGTGGGAGAACTTGCACAATTGGTGGCTGACTAAATACTTTTTTTCCCCACTGTACATATTTGCCATGAATGTATTTGAATATTTCTTATGTAAATTAGTGTGTAGTTGCAGCTTTCTTTGTTAGATTAGTAATGCATAATTGACTGTACGGACACGCCCAAGGCCTTGGTATCATGTGCCCAAGTAATAGAAAGTTAAGGCTACTCAACTGTGTCAGCAGTTGGCAAGGTCAGGGGTGAACTATTGTGATTCGCTAATATAAAGTAGGGAAACTACACAAATATACAGTAGTTTGATCATTTGCTTGGGTTCACAGTGAAGTGTATCCTGTGACCTTGTATACAGTACGCTAATAAACGCTTCCTTGTCATTTTTAAAAACTCTTTCTTACCTTGACACCAACACCAAAAGTGCTGAAAGAAGATTTAGTAATACAACTACATTAGTTGCAATGGACTAAATTTTTGTAATAAGGCTCTAAGTTGTACCAAAGAAGTTTGGATAGAGGACAGATAATGTCATAAAATGGTCAATGTGAAGTACTGAAAGATGTTTCCGTATAATATTAACAAACTTTGGATCTAAACTGACCTTTGTCAGGTGTGTCCATTAGTCTCCTCCCATGACATCAACCCTCACCTCTCCTCCTTTAGTACCTTTAGTAGTTGCATGTTGTATGTTTTACGAAACCCATAGATGAGCATACAATGGTGAACATGTGAGCATCTGATTTTCTAGTTTGCTTCTATGATGATGACCGCTGGATACAGATGTCTTCACTATTATTCTACAATGTAGTAAAAATAAAGAAAAACAACTTTTGACTGGTAGTGTATATATTTGCTTTGCCATTCAAATTGGAACGGAAAACCTGGCCAACACATGCTTTTCATAATCTGGTATGATCATTAACTTGCAGGTGCGCTTCTTGAAGAAATGCGATATCAGTATTCAGATGTGAAAATACCCTGGAACGCTTAATTTGCACCCCCCACAGCCGTGAATATTCCATGTAACCAGTCTAATTGGTAGCCCTGTTATATCACCTGATATAGTCATTAATCGTTACAAGTGGAATAGTACAATGAAAAAGATAGAGACGAAGGAGAGAAAAGAGAGAGCAGAAGCACTGAAAAACCACCTGATTAAACACAAGAAAATAAAACATCTATAAGAACCTTGAGAGAAACAGGAAGGGAGCAAAAGCAAATGTACTTCTGTCATGGGAAAATACATTCAAAAGGGGTGATGATATAAGTTATTAATAATTTCGATCCGAATGTGCAAACTGTCCAAACAGATCCGCAAGGAAGGTGGATACTTTTTAATATGCTATTGG
Source organism: Coregonus clupeaformis (assembly GCF_020615455.1). Taxonomy (NCBI): domain Eukaryota; kingdom Metazoa; phylum Chordata; class Actinopteri; order Salmoniformes; family Salmonidae; genus Coregonus; species Coregonus clupeaformis. The sequence goes on from NC_059195.1 coordinate 1,337,040, forward strand.
ACGATAAACATATTTGGCTCATTAATCTATTTGGTCCAAATAACGATGATCCACACTTCTTCGAAAATATTTATAACAATCTATTGAGCTCAAAAGCAACAAACGATCCTATTATTATGTTGGGAGACTATAAAAACGGTTTTAAGCACTTCAGTGGACCTTAAAGGAAATCACACTATAAAACTATCACCTTCATGCACTCAAGGAGATCACGAATATCATTGACACATTAGAACTAATCAGTGGCGATTTTAGCATGTAAATCTTGGTGGGGCAAACTCCCCCCCAAAAATGTAGATGCATGCCAGCAAAGCTATTATACAACACAACACTAAACAATACATTAATTACACTATAACGGTGACAAACGGTGCCCACAAACTGTTAGGGCCTACATAAAGCTGTCCCAACAGCAGAGTCCCAACACCTTACCACTGCTACACCTGGCTATCAGCGGAGCCTTGTCTGGCAGCAAAAAAAGTTAATTCAGCCTCATTTACTGCCTTTTCAAAAAACATAGATGATATGGCTGACTTGCTTAAACAAATGTGGTTTCTACTGACAATTGAGATGTACAAACTATGGCATAAGGGAACGACGAGCGGATAAGAGGTAATCCGTCATTTCGATTAAGACATTAATGAGTGAGCTAGGACGGACGTAGTAAATATAACTATTTGTTCAGCACTTTTGAAATGTACAGCGACAGAATTCAGAACATGGGCCGTTCTTACAGTGTTCTCCCTGTACACCAAGTCAGAACCGTAGGATAAATAAAGGGGGCATTTAAGCAGACAATGAAAGCTCTTACAATATTCGATGATTACATTTCGCTAAAACAGGCTAAAGGCTACATGTGCACCACCAAGTCAGAACAGTAGGCTAAGTTATGAAGGGGAAAGGGACCAAATTATTAGGGCTACTAACAGATTACTACACAACATACACTTAGTATTACTTTCTTAGCTACAGTATACATATCTCCCTGGCATATAACGTCATTTATGCAGCAGCATACAATACATTTTTGGACTCACCTTGTTGTGTTCACTTGAACAGGAAGGTGGCGCGGCTGTCACGAGTTGCTAAGACAGAACCCAGAAGCAGACCAGGACAAGGAGAGTTGAACGACGGTGAGTGTTTATTTACATATTCAAAAGGTGCAGAATAATCCAGGAGACGGAGCGGGTGGCGGAGATGAGTAGGTGGAGGCGAAGTGGCAGATGAACTGATGGCACGGCAGGGGTTGGGTGAAGGTTCCGGGAGAATACTGTAGACAGAATAAACGGAGGTAAGTACAAGGCAGGTCAACAAGGTGCAAAAAACAACAAAACTAACGCTAGTACTCTGGGAGGCTGATACGCGGGCAAAACATACTGTATATGGCTAACGATCCGGCAGGGACTGGATCTTAGGACAGAGCCTAAGAAGGGTGATGATCAGGACCAGGTGTGTAGATTGCTGATGGGATGCAGGTGCGGGAATCAACAGGCAGGGAGCGTTCCAGAACCCTCGGGAAACTGGAGATCCCGACTCAGACTGCCGGGATCGTTACAGTACCCCCTCCGGCGAACGCCACCGGGCGGACTCCCCGGAGCGCCAGGATGGAGGCGGTAGAAGTCACTGATGAGGTCAGCATCTAGGATCTGACGCCGCGGAATCCAACTCCTCTCTTCAGGACCATACCCCTCCCAGTCCACGAGATACTGGAAACCCCGGCCCCGCCGTCTGGAATCCATGATGCGTCGCACCGTGTAGGCAGGACCACCTCCGATCATCCGAGGAGGAGGAGGAGGAGGCGGAGGAGGCAACAGAGGACTGAGGAAAACAGGCTTGAGGCAGGAGACATGAAAGGTGGGATGGACTCTGAGCGTCCTCGGGAGTTTGAGTCGAACTGCCACCGGATTGATCACCTTCTCCACCACAAACGGACCAATGAACTTCGGTAACAACTTCCTAGACTCAGTCCGTAAAGGAAGATCCCGTGTGGCCAACCAGACCCTATCTCCGATGGGTGTAGGTGGGAGCGGGGATCCGCGACGATTCGCCTGGAGCTGATACCGGTCCGAAACTCTAAGGAGTGCCTTTCTGGCCCGATGCCAGGTCCGGTGGCAACGACGAATATGGGCCTGAACAGAAGGCACTGAGAGCTCCCTCTCCTGAGAAGGGAACAAGGGAGGTTGGTAGCCATACAGGCACTGGAAGGGAGACATCCCAGTGGCAGATGTAGGGAGAGTATTGTGGGCATACTCAACCCAAGGCAACTGAGAGACCCAGGAGGTGGGGTTGGAAGAGGCCAGGCAGCGTAGCGTGGATTCCATCTTCTGGTTGGCTCTCTCCGCCTGACCATTAGATTGGGGGTGAAACCCAGATGTGAGACTGACTGTAGCTCCAATGGCCAAACAGAAGGACTTCCAGACAGCAGAGGTAAACTGAGGGCCACGGTCGGAAACGATATCACTGGGCAAACCGTGGACCCTGAAAACCTCCCTAACCAGGATCTCGGACGTCTCGAGGCAGAGGGAAGCTTGGCAATTGGCACAAAGTGGGCGAACTTGCTGAATCTGTCCACGATAGTCAGAACGACCGTGTTCCCCTCAGAAGCGGGCAACCCAGTGACAAAGTCCAGGGCCAGATGCGACCATGGTCGCCGGGAATAGGAAGGGGGTGAAGTAGTCCAGAGCTGGGCCGATTGGTACTCTTATTCTGCGCACACACTGGACAGGCAGCAACATAACCCCGAGTATCTCGGCCATGGCAGAGCCACCAAAAACGTCTGCGAAGAAACGCCATCGTCCGAGCCACGCCAGGGTGACAAGCCATCTTGCTGGCGTGGGACCATTTGAGGACCGCAGGACGAACCGACTCAGGCACAAACAACCGACCGGGTGGACCGTTACCGGGACCGGGCTGCGTCCGAAGAGCCGCCATCACCTCCTCCTCAATTTTCCACCTAACAGCTCCCACGACGCAGTTCCGGGGAGAATTGTCTCGGTCTTGGACCCACTCTCCTCCGTCTTGGAGAACATCCGAGACAAGGCGTCCGCCTTGCCGTTCTTAGATCCAGGTCGGAACGTCAGGGAAAAATTGAATCGTCCGAAAAACAACGACCACCTGGCCTGACGGGAGTTGAGACGTCTAGCCGATTGCACGTAAGCAAGATTCTTGTGGTCAGTCCAGACAATAAACGGTTGCTCCGCCCCTCCAACCAGTGGCGCCACTCCTCCAAGGCAAGTTTCACCGCGAGAAGCTCCCGGTTACCCACATCGTAATTCCTCTCCGCAGGCGAAAGGCGGCGAGAGTAGTAGGCGCAGGGATGGAGTTTACTGTCCGTGGAGCATCGCTGCGACAGGATGGCGCCAACTCCCACATCAGACGCGTCCACTTCAACGCGAACTGACGGGCCGTGTCCGGTTGAGAGAGAATCGGTGCGTTGGTGAATCGCCTCTTCAAATCCAGAAACGCTCGATCCGCCTCCGGATTCCACTTGAAGCTCCTGATACTGGAAGTCAAGGCAGTTAACGGAGCGGCCACCACGGCTGTAATCCCGGATGAATCTGCGGTAGAAATTCGCAAACCCCAAATATCTCTGGAGCTGCAATCTCGTACCGGGCTGGGCCCATTCCAGAACCGCTCTAACCTTCTCCTGGTCCATCCTAATCTCTCCCCTGGAGATGATGTACCCGAGAAAGGATGTTGTGTGGGCGTGAAACTCGCACTTCTCGGCCTTCACGAACAGGCGATTCTCCAACAATCGCTGCAGAACCTGCCGGACATGCTGGACGTGGTCGGAAGGTTCCTTCGAGAAGATCAGAATGTCATCCAGATACACAAACACAAAGAGACCGATCATATCTCTCAGGACGTCGTTCACCATACTCTGGAATACCGCTGGAGCATTGGTCAGTCCAAACGGCATCACCTGATACTCGAAGTGACCCATCGGTGTATTGAAACCCGTCAACCACTCGTCTCCCTCTCTGATCCGGACCATGTGATACGCATTGCGTAGGTCTAGCTTGGTGAACACCGTAGCACCCTGTAAGGAGTCGAAGGCAGAACTCATCAATGGCAGGGGATACTTGTTCTTGACCGTGATGTCATTCAACCCCCGATAATCAATACACGGTCGAAGAGAGCCATCCTTCTTACCCACAAAGAAGAATCCTGCCCCCAGGGGGTGATGACGAAGGACGAACGAGACCAGCCGCTAGGGACTCCTTGATGTAGGTCTCCAAAGCCTCACGTTCAGGTCGGGAGATACTGTATAACCTTCCCTTGGGGTAGACAGCTCCAGGGAACAGGTTGATGGCACAATCATAAGGTCGGTGGGGAGGGGAGTGACAGAGCCTTCTGCTTACTGAACACTTCCCCAAATCGTGATATGTCTCGGGGACCAGGGACAAATCTGGGGGTTTAGCCTCAACCACCTGACTGGGAACCGAATGGGGACAGGCAGTCTTGAGACAGTTAGCATGACAATCCAGGCTCCAACTCGTTACCTTGCCCGTCACCCAATCGAACGTGGGATTGTGTTCCTTCAGCCAGGGGTATCCAAGGACCAGAGGAACATGGGAAGACGGCAGAATGAAGAATGAAATCATCTCCGAATGATTCCCCGACAACAGCATCTTAACCGGTTCAGTCCTCATCGTGATACGTGCCAGACTACTGCCGTTCAGAGTGGTCGCTTCAATGGCTTCCGGCAATTGCTCCTTGGAAAGCCCCAGCTGTTCCACCAACTCGGCATCAAGAAAGCTTCCATCGGCACCTGAATCGACAAAAGCGTTAATCGCTAAGCTCTGATTCCTGTTCACAAGGGTAGCGGGAAACGGGGTCTGACAGAGGTACTGAGAGGTTGAAACTGGCTCGCTAAAAGTCCTCCCAACTTTAGCGAGCCGGGCAGTTTGACGACCGCCGGGAACAAGTGGAGATGTAATGTCCCGAGCTACCACAGTAGAGGCAACAGTTGGTCTTACGTCTATGTTGACGCTCCTCCTTGGTTAACCCGTGCCGCCCCACTTGCATGGGTTCAGAATCGGGAGAGAGAACCTCTCTACTAATCCTTTGTGGTGGAGAATGATCGACGTGTTCTGGTCCACCACCCGACCCGACTGGGAACTGAGAAGCTGATCGATTGGACGGACCCCATTGCTTCTCCCTCCTTCGCTCTCGGACTCGATTATCCACCCGAATAGACAAGGCTACCAAGCTGTCCAGGTCACTAGGCTCGGATAGGAGATCAACTCATCCTTGAGCTGCTCCGACAGACCCTGGTAAAAGGCCGCTTGCAGAGACTCCTCATTCCACCCACTCTCCACAGCCAACGTCTTGAACTCGATCACGAAGTCGGCCACGCTGCAGTTCCTTGGCGGCGAAACAGGCGCCTAGCTGCGTCCCTCCTCGGACGGAATGGTCGAAGAGCTTCCTCATCTCGGCCGTGAACCCCTGGTATGAAGCCATGCAGGGATCCTGTCGTTCCCAAACGGCTGAAGCCCACTCCAGCGCTCGACCACGCAGTAACTCAATCACAAAGGCTATCCTAGCCTTGTCTGTGGCATAAGAGTAGGGCTGTAGATCGAACACTAATCCACACTGCATGAGGAAGGAACGGCATCTTCCCAGCTCCCCCTCATATTTATCCGGCGTCGGAACCTTGGGCTCACGGAAGGACACAGCTTCAGAAGCGGCAGGCGAGATGGGTGAAACCGGTAGTGGATCCTCCACCGGAAACTCGCGTTGGTTCTGGACCTCCGTCAGACCGGTAGAAAGGTTCCGAACTGACAACGCGATCTCCTGTAGTGCCGTGCTATGTTGTCCCAACATCTTCTCCTGATGGGAAATGGCATGGCGAACAGAGTCCAGATCCGCTGGGTTCATTAATGGCCGGATCGTTCTGTCACGAGTTGCTAAGACAGAACCCAGAAGCAGACCAGGACAAGGAGAGTTGAACGACGGTGAGTGTTTATTTACATATTCAAAAGGTGCAGAATAATCCAGGAGACGGAGCGGGTGGCGGAGATGAGTAGGTGGAGGCGAAGTGGCAGATGAACTGATGGCACGGCAGGGGTTGGGTGAAGGTTCCGGGAGAATACTGTAGACAGAACAAACGGAGGTAAGTACAAGGCAGGTCAACAAGGTGCAAAAAACAACAAAACTAACGCTAGTACTCTGAGGCTGATACGCGGGCAAAACATACTGTATATGGCTAACGATCCGGCAGGGGACTGGATCTTAGGACAGAGCCTAAGAAGGGTGATGATCAGGACCAGGTGTGTAGATTGCTGATGGGATGCAGGTGCGGGAATCAAGCAGGCAGGGAGCGTTCCAGAACCCTCGGGAAACTGGAGATCCCGACTCAGACTGCCGGGATCGTTACAGCGGCAGTCCTTCTTTTGGGCAAATTCTGTCATCAAACTTTGTCAAGTCTGGCATTCTCTGGATTTATGGTGCTTTCAAGACAACTGGGAACTCTGAAAAAAATAAGGTTGAATCATGACGTCAGTGTATTTCAGGTTGGAGCTCTAGAAAGAGGCCCGAGTTCCCGACTTGGAATTCCGAGTTGGATGACCGTTCCAAAGGTATTTTTTCTCGGTCTGAGCTCGTTTTTTTCAGAGTTCGCATTTGTCTTGAACTCAATGAAGTCTGAGATTTCCCAGTTCCGAATTTCCAGTTATTTTGAATGTGGCAGAAGTCATGCTGGATTGACAGCATGGCCAATGTATTCAACCTTTTCTGGCCCATGGTATGTGAATGTTTATCCTTTTAAGCTTGGAAAAGAGACCCTTAAACCCAGACTTGGACCATACATCCACTCCACTGAATAGCAGGCTAGTGATTGCTTTGCAATGCTTGCAGTTAGCCACTGATTCCTTCCAAACCACTCATTGTTGAATTTGCGAATTCCAACTTGTTGTGTAATGTTTATGTCCAATGGCCAATGAGCACCGATACGTTTTATCTATAATTTATCTTCATATGACAAGGATTGAAAAGGATTTGCCAGTAGATTGTCGACTTGATTCATAATGATTCATGATGATGACTGCTTGTCTAGCTTGCTAGCTAAGATTTTGAAAGTATGATGTTGACATGATCAGTCCTATCAAAGCTACGGCCAATGACCTTGAGCCTTCTTGGATGGGCACTTCTAATGTAAATCTATGGCAGCACCCAAGGGGCTTGTATTTTCAAGCTCTCCCCATAGATTTTTTGCGGTGACGTTGTGTCCCCATGAGTGACAGAACACTGAGCCAATCACGGCGCAACTAGAGAACATTACCAACCCCTACGCTCCATATTTTCCGCTGGCTGCCCCACCACCACAGAAAGCACTGAGCTAGGCCGAAAAACCTGCATTTTGGAGCTGCCTTACTCAAGAAAGCAAAAAAGAGACCATGTTGGTATGCGGCTTTAGTAACTCTATTATTATTACATTTTACATTGTTTGCAAACTGATATGTGACACGTATTAATGCCAAATTAACATGCATGCCAAAATAACATGCAAAACAGGCAAAGAACAACAACAAAAAAGCTACTAAAAAATTGATAAACAGGCTCTGCCCCACCTGCCCTGAATGACAGGTCACCACCGGAACTAATGGATATACTGTATGGAGGCTAAACAACCCTGACCTAGTGAGATATACAGTACCTTCAGAAGGTATTCACACCCCTTGACTTTTTCCACATTTTGCTGTATTACAGCCTGAATTTAACATGTATAAAATGTAGAAGATAGCCCTATTTGGTAAAAGACCAAGTCCATATTATGGCAAGAACAGCTCAAATAAGCAAAGAGAAATGACAGTCCATCATTACTTTAAGACATGAAGGTCAGTCAATACAGACTATTTCAAGAACTTTGAAAGTTTCTTCAAGTGCAGTCGCAAAAACCATCAAGCGCTATGATGAAACTGGCTCTCATGAGGACCGCCACAGGAATGGAAGACCCAGAGTTACCTCTGCTGCAGAGGATACGTTCATTAGAGTTACAAGCATCAGAAATTGCAGCCCAAATAAATGCTTCATAGAGTTCAAGTAACAGACACATCTCTACATCAACTGTTCAGAGGAGACTGTGTGAATCAGGCCTTCGTGGTCTAATTGCTGCAAAGAAACCACTACTAAAGGACACCAATAAGAAGAAAAGACTTGCTTGGGCCAAGAAACACAAGTGTAGTATCGAGTAAAAGTTGCTAGTCATTGCTGATAAACAAAGGAGTCCGCTCATACTGAACCTTGATCATAAGTTTATTCATATCACAAGCTTTCAGCATGAGTTACAGGTGTCAAGATCACCCGGAGAGCAACGTCCCAGATTGCAATGGCTGCTCTAACCCCCTCTGTCTCCAGCATATACTTATAAACAATGCAAAAATATGGGTTGCTCCCTCTGCTGTCCAATCACCTGTCTCCCCTGGGGCGTCACCCTACAAATGGCTACTTTTGAACTAAGATAAACATCCCCTCTGGTTCCATTAAGAAAGTCATAATCTTAATACACTACATATCCCCCCTTCGAGACGAACTAAAAGTCTCGAAAACAAACAGAATAGGATTATGACAAGTAACAATTATTGAGTATCTTTAACATTAAACCAAAAAACATTCTTCTCTAGAGTGTAAATACCTTTCTATGAACTATGAACCAATGTTTATGGAGCGTGAATACATTACTATGAAATATGAACAAATCTTTATGGAGTGTGAGAGCGAAAAACTGTCTGGCAACTTCGTTCCAAATATCCATCCATCAATCAAGACAGTAAAATTCTCTCACGGTCCCTCTGCCCCAGGCAACCACCTAGGTACTCCCGATGAATTCATAAATCTTTATCAATGCATTTGAAACTATGATGCAATTAAATACACATGTAAGCCCCTGCAAACAAAATACTATCAAAAAAATATCCACACCAAGGCTGGTCAACCCATCGGACCCTACCGTGGACCTCTATCCCTGCCTAGACTCCCTGTCCCTAAGCATTCACAAAATAAACAAAAACATCTAAGATCCCCACATGTATCCAATAACATCAAATATCATTCTACAAAAATTAATACCTACGAATATGACACAAATTATGTATTTACACATGCAAATATGTCTATATTTCATTGCAGACACTGGAATGTAGTCCACTACACTTCATCTCCTCCGTAGTCTCCTCTTCCAATGTATTGTTGATGATGGAATCGGAATCTTTCCACACCTTCCTTGTTCCATCTCCTCCAGTCATTCTCCTTTCATATTGTCCCTTCATATTGTCCTTGTTTGAGTATTTCAATCTCTACATATTCCCCCAAATGCTTCTGGAAGAAAAGAAAAGACCAAACAGTATCTTTTGCAAAACAACACTTTCAAATTAAAACATCAATATCAACTAAGAATATAAAAATTATATATAAATGATGTATGAATCAATATAAATGATAGAATAATGAACTAGGATAATGTGATTCATTCATACACTTCCCCCCTTTGATTCATAACATCATACTAAAATCACCCTAATATTGATTTTTTTTTGAAAAATGATCAAAAAATCAAAAAGGATATTTATCATCAATACTCCATCCAGTCCCACTTCTCCATCTTCATCCAGATCAGGAACAGTCAACAACGGCATCTGAGCGTTGTCTCCAGGCATCACAACTCCAACCTATCTCAATATCATAGCTTTCTCAAAGGTCAGTAACAAATTACAAACATCACACACAGTGCTATCAAACCTGCCATTAAATCTGAACCATCACTGCTCCTACTGGGCCTAACTGATCTTGCAACCAAGTCTTCGCTGACCATCCATAGGGTAAGAATATATACGCTTTATCACCACAAACCCTCCAAATATCTCTAAAATTCCCAATAGTCACATTGTCAGGCAAAAGCTAATCTTTCACCATCAAAGTCTTGCTGTTCTTACTACCTGGAACATAAAAAGTAACATTATATTTCTCATTACTACCCTTAAGGTCATGCTTACCCAAAGTTATCATATAATCATCACAATCTGATATTCCCATAAACATACCCCTTACATCATATGTTTTATTAGAACAAAAACAACTTTTAGCCCTCACTGGTTTCACCTCCAATGCTTCAGGGTTCGCTGTTAACTGATTTTCCTTCCCATCTAACAAATTCACACAAGTTAATTCACTTAACCCAATAACACTTAAACCTAGGCTTAAACAAATGTTTTGACAACAACATTATTTTATCTGTTAATGATTGTTGCTGATACAATAGCCATGACAAAGCATAAGATTGACACATACTTGATAGAGGTCGAGCGACCGTCTCTAAAATGTTTGGTGCTGGAATTCTCAACAGACATGGACCCTCAAGATTCCTCACTGATCTTACAGAATGAGCTAGCTGCTGGAACCAAAGATTCCTACCTGCCCATCCATCTTTAATTTTCACAACAGAAGAATCAAACCCTATGCCTTTAGTTTCTCTCTTCCCTAACGAGCGGTACTGATCAGATACCTCTCCTTGTCTGTCATTAAAATCAAAGACCTCATCCTGTACCTCCATGATAGTATCCTTCACTATTTCAGATGAATCTATATTCTTCTCTACCACTATCTGCTTTCCTATTTTAACCCTAATAACAGTCTTTTTCCCCTAAAATTGGTGCTGGAGCTATTGGTTCCCTTATAATCAAATGCGATATATTTATGGCTTTAATAACTATCAATGTTGAAAGAGTTAAATTGCTTCTCACTGTTGTTTTAATATACTGAAGTGTTAATGTCATTGTTGTTACTTCATCTATTTTCCCTAAGACTTTTAACTTACTTGTATTTCCCTCTATCACCACTAGTGTCACTTTTTTTAAAACTCTCAGTCCTACCTCTAATCCCTGACTTTCAAACTTTTGATTATATAAAAAATACACCCACAATTACCTTGATCTTCCTGCTGGGAACTGTAAGTATAGATACTCAATCACCCTCAATCTTCTCTTATCATTCAGCAACGCATACTTTCTCAATGCATCTGCTCCTAACAGATCTAAACTCCTACCATATCTATCTTCCCACTAAACTCTAAATGTCCTTCACCACTGTTCTCTCTCTCTTACTACTAACTTTGAAACTTAGCTTACTGTCTTAGAGTTCCTTCACCTAGTTCTCTTAACTTTTTTAATCTAATCTTTTCTCCTAACCTTTAAAAACCTTTTCCACTGATTTATTCACAAAATCCTTTACCACCAATTTTTAGAATATGTGATTGGGAAGTCCCCACCTGCTTCTGACTTCTTTACACACAGACTTGGCAAACGACTAAACATCCCTTAGCCTAGCCTGAAATCTCTTGGTGTAGGAATATAACCCAGAATAACAGTCACCCCTTTTAACTTTATTTTTCAGACAGATTGTCTAATAGGCAGTCTAATAGATTATCATCCTTCCTATGATATTATCTTTTCAAGCAAATATGATTCCCAAAAACCCTATTATTTTTAAAATCTTCTACCAGACAGCCGTCTAGTGTACATCTTATTGTACAGTTCAATTTACACCATGCCTCTCTTCCCAACAATGCAATAGGTATATGTTCTAATATTAGTATGTCTATTTTAATTTCTCTTTGATTTTTTATAGAAGAGCTCAATTGGTTCCTTAAGAGTAATTAACTGTTTTACTACCTCAAATCCCTATCCTAATTAGTTAATTTTACATAATGAGATGTTTAACCTCTTTAGGCTCAACACAGATAAAAGCTTTTCCACTATTCACCATCACTTCTCATAGTCCTTTTTATTTTCACTTCAATTGTTAGATATTTTTCTTCCTAATTGGTGCTACCAGCTGACACCCCCCTTCGTATCTTCTAGGCACTCTAGAATCCTTGAAGGGTTCACCTAGAGAACAGGTGATCTTCACTTGCTCCTTTATCTTCCTCAGAAATTTCCTCTGTTGTTTCCTCCTGGCCCATTGCACTCACAGGTAAAGTAACCAACCTGTCCACAATTATAACACTCTTCTGAAAGTTGCTGGAAGTGTAGCTGAAATCTTCCTCCTCCTTCTAAGCCTTCTCGTCCTCTTCCTCTCCAATTCTGTGTCTGTCCAGAAACTGGCTGTGGATATGAAACACCTGGTACCGCCCTTGGTGGCTGGTACAATTGCGGTTGGAACTGGTCCTGTTGAAGCTGTGGCAGTGATTGTTGATTTGGTGCACTCTGATTCTTCATAACCAAAGCTTCTCTTCTCCTTCTTCTTTCTTGTTGTTGACATATCAGGATTCTTCAAAAGGTTATATTCTAAGTTCTGTCCTCGAAATATCATCTTCCATCATCTTCTTACTAGTGGCCTTTTTCCTTGGCCTCACTGTATTCTTCTCTTAGTTTCCAGACATCTCGGTTTTTCTTACTTCTGGAGTTTTGGATTCATCTTTCTGGTCGTTTCTGCTTGTCCTCTATCTATTATTCGTTCATCTTCATCTCTGATGCAATAATCACCCTCCTGGATGATCACTGGAAGCTGAGGATAAACATCCCTAAGCTCTACTTCCTTCTCATAAGGTGGGTGTCTTTTTGCTGAATCCGTGTGTGAGAAAGGTGTACTAACTTCTGCCATTAGTTTTTCTGTCGCCTTCTCTTCCTTTAGCCTTTTCTCTATACCTTTGTTTATCTTATCGCTGGAATCTTTTATCAGTTTTTGTTTGAGAATGAAGGGCAACTTTTGTTTCATTTGCCGGATAACCTAGCAATACTTTAGTTAAAGGATTACTATTTTCAACTATATCAACCGGTGTAATTACCTTCATAGCCTTGCTGTCCTTTCTCCCCATTGTAACTACTCTTTTATATTCCTTTATTGTGAATTATTTTATTTTAGACTATATAGCCTATGGCTTCCCCCCTTTAATTATTAATATAAACCAAACAACCCCCCCAAAAAAAAATCAATCAACCAAAATATGAATATTAAAAAATTCTACTAAAAAAAATTATTCATTTTTTAAAAATTAAAATAAAAAATCAATTTAAAAAATCAATAAAAAAATTATGAATAATTAAAACAATTTTTATTTTATTTTATTTTTTCCTATATTCCTATTATTCCTATTTTACCAATTTATCAATTAGTGGCTATCTTACCACAACCCATCAGGAAAGTAAATGCAAGTAGTCACCTTCAGACTACAATACCCATAAACCCCCTTGCTTTATAAGCACCTAATTATCTTAATTTTACAGAATAATGTCAGTACTTAATTTCCAACACAACCCCTAATCAAGCCAAGTGATGCACAGAAACTCCAAAATGCAAATTTTATTCAAATGATCAGTCTGTTGCCAAGCCTCTGTGAAATTGTCATAACATCAAATATCCTGTAGGGGAAAATTTTGCAAACAGAACCAGCCTCAAAACCTTTTGACTCGATCCTCCCCTTGTCACGTGATGTCACGTCAGCACCTCTCTTTCTTTCTCCCTCTCTCTCCTCTCGTCCTATCGTTCCTCTCATATGACAAAAGAACAGAGACACAGAAAAAGATTTTAGTAGTTAATGCAATCACTGAGTTACTTCCAACATTCAATATTTCTTCGTTCACATTCGCTCTAAGAATAAATATAGATAGCTCAATAACATTTTTATTTTATTTATTTATTTAATTATTTTTATTTTTAATCCGTCAACATCTCTCTCTCATTTATCAATTCAATAGGTCACAAAAACAGTTTCATCTTTAACCAACAGCCGATGTAACAACCAAAATACACCATTAGACTCTAAATGTCTAATTCTTTGTTCCTTTTTGTTTGTCTCAGCCTCCCCGCAACACAGTGTAACAGAGGAGTGACCTATTTACCCAAAATCCCCCCTGTTGTAGTTTTAGTAAAACCCCTCGTGTTGTAGTTTTAGTGCCGTAAAATCAAACGCATGCGCAGTACATTCATCATTACGATTTCACCATGGAAGCAGCTCCAGACAACAGAACGTTAGCATTCCGCTATAGCTCTCTCTTTTTTACCCTTTATAGACAAACAATAACACTTAACAGTTCACAAGACACCAGGCACCAAGCCCAAGCTAACTAAACACATTTCTGATGGCTCGTCCCATTCCTATGGACCACCAAGGAAGAAATATTAATCATAACCCGCATCCAAAATTGGCATGTAGCATGATTAGCATTTAGCATTAGCATTTAGCATTAGCATGTAGCATGAAGCATAATTAGCAGGCCACGTTAGCATTTCTCCCTCCGCTGTACCGTAAAATACCATTTGTTAGCTAAATTTATGCTACCACGAGATCCGTGGAACCGACACGAGAGATTGCGTCAAACAAGCCGTTCGTCAACCGCCAGCTGAGAGGCAACATTCATCATCAATATACCACGGTCCCCAGCCCATAGGGCCCACCTAAAACACATCTAACGCGTATCAGGATTTTCTGGCCCACCTTTATAGGTCGCCTGTCTTCCAGGGCTTTTCCATTGATCTACAGCGGCTCTAAGTTACACACACATCTGCCTAGGCATTCCTTATTCCACTTAATCGATTGTTCTTGAACTATTTTTAAAGCAAAATCTCTCTATAGACACTGTATAGGCTCTCTCTCCCCCCTTTTGCACTTTCTACCAGTGCAACCAAATTTATAATGATTAGCCAGACCCCCAGTTCTCAGCAATAACGCAACACAAAGCACACTTCGGTCCTAATGGTACATCTCTCCAGTGTACACAAATAGCATCCAAACTAACAAACTCCCAAAGCTGTGAGAAAAAAACTCACCCTTTTCTGGCCATGACTTCAGAAGGAGTTAGCTTGGCGGCTGAATGAAACAAAGAAGAGATGCAGTCCCTCCCTTTTCGTGACGCCATTCTGTGGTATCGAGTAAAAGTTGCTAGTCATTGCTGATAAACAAAGGAGTCCGCTCATACTGAACCTTGATCATAAGTTTATTCATATCACAAGCTTTCAGCATGAGTTACAGGTGTCAAGATCACCCGGAGAGCAACGTCCCAGATTGCAATGGCTGCTCTAACCCCCTCTGTCTCCAGCATATACTTATAAACAATGCAAAAATATGGGTTGCTCCCTCTGCTGTCCAATCACCTGTCTCCCCTGGGGCGTCACCCTACAAATGGCTACTTTTGAACTAAGATAAACATCCCCTCTGGTTCCATTAAGAAAGTCATAATCTTAATACACTACACAAGCAATGGACATTAGACCGGTGGAAAGTTGTCCTTTGGTCTGGAGTCCAAATTGGAGATCTTTGTGAGACGCGATGTGGGTGAACGGATGATCTCCGCATGTGTAGGTCCCACCGTAAAGCATGGAGGTGTTATGGTGTGGGGGTGCTTTGCTGGTGACACTGTATGTGATTTATTTAGAATTCAAGGCACATTTAACCAGCATGGCTACCACAGCATTCTGCAGCGATATGCCATCCCATCTGGTTTGGGCTTAGTGGGACTATCTTTTGTTTTTCAACAGGACAATGACCCAACACACCTCCAGGCTGTGTAAGGGCTATTTTACCAAGAAGGAGAGTGATGGAGTGCTGCATCAGATGACCTGGCCTCCACAATCCCCCGACCTTAACCAAATTGAGATGGTTTGGGGTGAGTCGGACCGCAGAGTGAAGGAAAAGCAGCCAACAAGTGCTCAGCATATGTGGGAACTCCTTCAAGACTGTTGGAAAAGCATTCCATGTGAAGCTGGTTGAGAGAATGCCAAGAGTGTGCAAAGCTGTCATCAAGGCAAAGGGTGGCTATTTGAAGAATCTCAAATACAAAATATATTTTGATTTGTTTAACACTTTTTTGGTTACTACATGATTACATATATGTTATTTCATAGTTTTGATGTCTTCACTATTATTCTACAATGTAAAAATAAAGAAAAACCCTTGAATGAGTAGGTGTATCCAAACTTTTGACTGCTACTGTACATGTTATTCAATCACTGCACCCAAACTGCTCGCGAGGGTCTGCGTAGCCAGGCGCTAAAATAGAACTTGGTTCTATTTGTGACGCTTGATGCGCTGCAAGTCCTGCCTCTCCCATCTCCTCATTGGTTTTTTAGGAGCAAATATTGAAAGATGAACTGAGGTCCACACTCCAGTCCAGTTGGTAGTGGTAATACACCTTAAAGTTGGTTGCCAATGCCATATAAAGTCCAAAGAAGAAGAACCCTGAAGGAGGAGAGATTACTAGAAACAAACTCTGTTTACCCTTGTATCTGTGGATTAACTGTCGGAGTAGAGGACCTTGTGCATTTCAGGTATAATAACAACCTAATGTTAATATCCCAGGACAAATGATCTAGCAACAGCAAGCTAGCTAGCTAAATTGCCATAAATGTTTAATGCTTTTCGACCTGTCCCCAAATTAAGATAGTTGGTTCAGAGTTCGTTTTGATATTTCAACCTGTGTGTCCTGATGGCGTCTGGTGTGGGTGGACAAAATCAACATGTGCGCATGCGGTCTGGTCATATTGGACTGAGAGTACAGAAGGAGCCTACAATAGGGAAAAACGACCACTTTCATTCAGAAATGGGGTGAAATCCTCAATAAATGTTCTTTAGATTTAATGCTACTAATCATTGAACATGTGTCGAAGAAAGTGCCACGTGAATTTCTATCTCAATGTTCAAACTGAACTATTTTATAACTCCATCTGTATCCTGGAGGTTGTTAAGGTCCAGTTATAAAAAACAGACAGAGTCCCAGCCTACAATGATCAGTTCTTCATTCAGAGAGCGCTCTGCCCTTCAGAAGAACACACAGTCTTTTTACAGTGAGGGAAAAAAGTATTTGATCCCCTGCTGATTTTGTACGTTTGCCCAATGACAAAGAAATTATCAGTCTATAATTTTAATGGTAGGTTAATTTGAACAGTGAGAGACAGAATAACAACAAAGAAATCCAGAAAAACACATGTCAAAAATGATATAAATTGATTTGCATTTTAATGAGGGAAATAAGTATTTGACCCCCTCTCAATCAGAAAGATTTCTGGCTCCCAGGTGTCTTTTATACAGGTAACGAGCTGAGATTAGGATCACACTCTGAAAGGGAGTGCTCCTAATCTAAGTTTGTTACCTGTATAAAAGACACCTGTCCACAGAAGCAATCAATCAATCAGATTCCAAACTCTCCACCATGGCCAAGACCAAAGAGCTCTCCAAGGATGTCAGGGACAAGATTGTAGACCTACACAAGGCTGGAATGGGCTACAAGACCATCGCCAAGCAGCTTGGTGAGAAGGTGACAACAGTTGGTGCGATTATTCGCAAATGGAAGAAACACAAAATAACTGTCAATCTCCCTCGGCCTGGGGCTCCATGCAAGATCTCACCTTGTGGAGTTGCAATGATCATGAGAACGGTGAGGAATCAGCCCAGAACTACACAGGAGGATCTTGTCAATGATCTCAAGGCAGCTGGGACCATAGTCACCAAGAAAACAATTGGTAACACACTACGCCGTGAAGGACTGAAATCCTGCAGCGCCCGCAAGGTCCCCCTGCTCAAGAAAGCACATATACAGGGCCGTCTGAAGTTTGCCAATGAACATCTGAATGATTCAGAGGAGAACTGGGTGAAAGTGTTGTGGTCAGATGAGACCAAAATTGAGCTCTTTGGCATCAACTCAACTCGCCGTGTTTGGAGGAGGAGGAATGGTGCCTATGACCCCAAGAATACCATCCCCACTGTCAAACATGGAGGTTGAAACATTATGCTTTGGGGGTGTTTTTCTGCTAAGGGGACAGGACAACTTCACCGCATCAAAGGGATGATAGACAGGGCCATGTACCGTCAAATCTTGGGTGAGAACCTCCTTCCCTCAGCCAGGGCATTGAAAATGGGTCGTGGATGGGTATTCCAGCATGACAATGACCCAAAACACACGGCCAAGGCAACAAAGGAGTGGCTCAAGAAGAAGCACATTAATGTCCTGGAGTGGCCTAGCCAGTCTCCATACCTTAATCCCATAGGAAATCTGTGGAGGGAGCTGAATGTTCGAGTTGCCAAACGTCATCCTCGAAACCTTAATGACCTGGAGAAGATCTGCAAAGTGGGACAAAATCCCTCCTGAGATGTGTGCAAACCTGGTGGCCAACTACAAGAAACGTCTGACCTCTGTGATTGCCAACAAGGGTTTTGCCACCAAGTCCTAAGTCATGTTTTGAAGAGGGGTCAAATACTTATTTCCCTCATTAAAATGCAAATCAATTTATAACATTTTTGACATGCGTTTATCTGGATTTCTTTGTTGTTATTTTGTCTCTCACTGTTCAAATAAACCTACCATTAAAATTATAGACTGATCTTTTCTTTGTCAGTGTGCAAACGTACAAAATCAGCAGGGGATCAAATACTTTTTTCCCTCACTGTCAGGGGCGGCCTGTTCAATAGGGCGATATGGGCGACGCACTGCCAAACGGGAAAAGGAAGGGATTTTTTTTCTAATCAATTATATCACGGCAACAGTAGTTATCAGTGTTGTAATCTATACGTCTGATCTGCCACAGTGCCACACTGCCACTAAATGTCGAATCAGGCTAAAGTCGTGCTTCAAATGGCTCCCCCCTTTTGGGGGCGATTTCAGTCAGGTTGAAAATCGCCCAGAAGTCTCTCATAGCCTCTAATGTAAAATCTATTTTTTTCAAATTTCAGAGCCTTCAATACAATCTCTATGGGTGTCTGAGGGCTTGCACTTACGCGCTTTCGTCATACGTAACGTAACCATGAACGTAACTGAGAAAAGAGCGGATTGTGTCTTTGAAAGAAGTTCCTTTTTGTCGGCGAACAAATGAAGATAAATTGGCAACGAAACAATTAGGACCTCCCAGACCAAATTTAATAATTCAACAGGTTTCTACTAAAGGCGGAAAGTCCTACACCCGAGGATTTTCCAAAAATTGGTACGAACGGAAAAATAACATTGCCACTCAACTTGATGAGGGATACAGGCTAGCTGTCCGCCGCCACAACGATGAGGTTAGTGTTGATAATCACAAGTTTACTGGAGAACTGAGACCAAGTAGAGACTTTGGACAGGGTGGATATGGTATAATAAAGGCAGTTTATTCAGAGGTAAAGATATCTGGAATCGCGTGCACGGACCCGTTCGTCAAACTCTTAGGGAGCTATAAATTAAGCCCCATTACTTACCATATCAGATAAGAGAAATTGCTGCAGCTACATATATTTTACATCCTGGCCCTACATAGTTCACTATTTGCATCACTTACCAAAATATTACATGTGGTCATATATGCTTGGAAAGTGGAGATGCCATAGAACGTCAAAAAAGTAAACATTGCTGGAGACACATTGCCGTTTTGGAGAAGACATCGCGTTTGCTAGCGAAGAGATTTGTTGTGGCAAATGAACTTGGGCTGGGAATTGCCAGGAACCTCACGATAAGATATATGCATCAGCATTGCGAGTCTCATGATTCTATACGTATTGCGATTCGATACTGTGATTTTATTGCGCACCATATGTCTGTTGCAGAGGGATCAGAAAGCCATGAGAACGAGTTTTGATCAGTCATGGAAATAAAAGTGCTGAAAACAAATTGGCTCCCAATGTGAAAAGATTGAGAACAAGCTATGAAGGAACAATAATGGTGTTTTGGTGCAGGTACAGCCAACTAGCGCTAAAATATTGCGATATTGTCAATACAGTATATCGTAAAGTATCACTATGTAACTCGATTTCTTTCACCCCAATCCCTCAAATTAACGGTAAATAACTGAATTGTTTGCCCCACATTTAGCTAAGATGATTAGCTAGCCAGCTAAAATGTTTTATTTAGTTAGCAGTCGCATCTACAATAGTTTACTGTCAATAACATGTCTCCAAAAATGACGTGGTGTCTCCAATTGTGTTGACATTTTACAATTGCGATGCGCATCCATGAGTATCCACTTTCTGTAGCTCAGCTGGTAGAGCATGGCGCTTGTAACGCCAAGGTAGTGGGTTCGATCCCCGGGACCACCCATACACAAAAATGTATGCACGCATGACTGTAAGTCGCTTTGGATAAAAGCGTCTGCTAAATGGCATTATTATTATTATTATTATTATCTGAAGAGAGCCCCGAAACATTGTGTGCAGACATTTTATGCAATAAATGAAGTAGGTTGAATCTAGTAGTTCTGATCTTCTGATTGGTCCTGATGAGTTGGGCGAGGTCCCCTCCAGGCTACTGTCACTGTTGCATTGGCTCTGAGTCGGGTTCTCTGTCTTCAAATGTTCAGCCTAAGAGAGGGATTTTTTGTGTGTGTGTGTGTGTGTGTGTGTGTGTTTAACAGTGATGATGTGTGTGTGTGTGTGTGTGTGTGTGTGTGTGTGTGTTTAACAGTGATGATGTGTGTGTGTGTGTGTTTGTGTGTGTGTGTGTGTGTGTCCTCAGAGCAAGAACTCGTGAGTTGGAAGAACTGAGAGGCCTATGGCGTGGGTGTTGTCCTTGGCCACCTGCTGACAAGGCTGACAAGATAGGACCCTTTTGTCCATTGTTATTGGATAGGAACAGAACTTATAACCAGCTCCTGACCTAAATAGATCTTAGCACAACATTTTACTCAACATATCATATTCCATATTCACTATAACAAATATATTTACTACGACATTAGCAAGAACCGCCACATCCTCAGCCGGCTAATCCAGTGTGTGAAGTTTTGCGGAGTGTTTGAGTTAGCTTTGCGAGGCAAAGATGAAACTGAGGGCTCCACCAACCCTGGTAAGCCAACACTTTTGAGATCAGTCAATAAATGCTTCTGGTATTGACTTATATGCTGCCCCTGTCTTCATGTTGTTGCTGGACATATCTTTTTAAAAATGTGTGTAGGTCACCTAAATCATCAGAAAAATTGCCCCCCCTGAGAATTTTTTCAGGAGCCGCCACTGCTCACTGTATATGCGTACACACAAAGGACCTTGCTCTGTAACTTTCCAAAGTATGGAATGTCTATCTTTAACTGTTTCTAGCCCCCCTTCCCTGTTAGTGGATTATTGTCTTCTAACTCTAACACAGTTCACACAGTTATACAGTATCGGGGTGGAATATTTTAGTCATTACATTAAACATACAAATGCATCTATCAATCCACCCTTTTACAAAAATTTACACCCACACACATTTAATAAATATATTTACGAGATTAGTTCTATTACTACTTCCAATCATAGGTCTTCTTTTTGTGATTTTCCCTATGACCTTCACACGTCAGAACCAATAAAAGTTTTTATCTAATTGCAGGTTATCAAGGTCCTCCAGGCCTGGAGGATCGTATTCGTCATTCCACTGATCAGAATCTGGAATCGGCCCATATCTCACCATCTGCTGGGACACTGCATTCTCCAACGCCTTACTCACCAACTCTCGGACACAGGGAACAAGACAACAACCACATAATAAAAACATACCCATACAGGCCCCTGTAGCTCAGTTGGTAGAGCATCGTGCTTGCAACGCCAGGGTTGTGGGTTCGTTTCCCACAGGGGGCCAGTATGAAAATGTATGCACTCACTAACTGTAAGTCACTCTGGATAAGAGCATCTGCAAAATGACTAAAAATGTAAAAACTGCCCCCAAAATTGTGGCTACTATGGTTTTCCATTTCATCAAACCATCTGGTCACAGAGGTATTGATTCCAGAATTCTCAGCCCACTCCTCGCTTAAAGCTGTTAATCCCGCCAGAGCTCTTGTCACAGTACCGTCTGGTGCTGTATTGTTGGGGATAAATGTGCAACATTGGCCCCCCACCATTCTACAGACACCGCCATTCTCTGCCAGCAACATATCAAGAGCCAAACTATTTTGCCAAGTCATGAGTGAGGTGGCGGATAATTGATCTGAGATCCCCCTCACTGCATCTCTAGTCTGGTTCACAAATCGTTGTTGGTTGTAATAAATATAATTGATCCAATCCACATTTTTATTTATTGTCACCCACCAGAAGAACGTAGTGGTAAAGCCTTCCCCTATTTGATTCATAGCTTAGTATTCATCTGGAACTCCCCTGGGAATGCCAATAGCATCCACCCAGATAGGGCTACTCCCATCCTTGCCAATACTTCTCCTTTTCCTAGTTATGACTTCTACAACTGGCCTCTGATGACTAATTCTAACTGGTTGGACTAATAACACCGGGGTGCAAGAACCTACCCACCCTTTTGGTAGTGTCTGTCGTATGCGTCCTTTGTTGGTACAAGCCCACCATACATCCGTTATAGGAGCTGTAAGGTTCAGAATTCTCTCCTGTGCTTCCGAACCTAAGTCAGTCACATTACTACTATTTCCAATTGACAATTCGTGATGTCTTTGTTTCTCTTTACCCCCATCTGGATGTCCAGTCCCGCCCGGTCTCATATCCCCGTCCCCAAGTGTGTTTAAACACTTGAGTCCAGGAACAATCCGCCGTGGGGCCCGAACACAAATATAATGGGGTATTATTCCATTCTGTTGCTTGTTGACATGTACCCCACCCGTTGGCTACGTCCCTAACCCTTATTTTGAATCCTACATTCTACCCTTCTCTGATTCCTATTTTGTAGGTCACTCATTCTTGACGGTCGGTATGTCGGGTCGTTTCTCTTTTACTTCTTAACAATGGTGGGGGCATAGTATAATTGGTGCCGGGAGGTGGTGGATCTTGATGTATCAGGAGAATTGCAGAGACTATGATGCAGTTCAGGGTCCCCCATATTCCCAAGAACCGCCACCCTTCTCCTGCCCTTACTCAGTCTGCTTTGTTCCACCCCATACTCACACCCCTAGGAACACACTACAGTGATGATAGGTCGGGGTAGGAGATCTTCGTTAACAGAGGTGATCCCCAGACCCTATTGGTCCAGTTCTTCTCTCTAACTCTGTGTGTGTTCAGTGGTGCTTGTATGTGTTCCTACCTTTTTGCAGTGGGTAACGTGGACCCAGGTTGCTCTTTCCGCTATTCTAATGGCAAAGGCGGTGTCCAATAGAACCTGATAGGGCCCTTCCCAACGGGGCTGCTTCCAGTCTTTCTTCTTTAGGGATTGGATCCACACCCAGTCACCTGGTTGGATAGAGTGGGTCACCTTCTCCTTTAGTTCACCTGTGCGGCACAAAACCTTTGACATGTGGTTAATAAACAACCTTCTCATGTGTTTGGCTAGGGTGTTCTCAGTTTCTATCTCTGCCTGCTCTGGTCCTCCTAACTCAGGCATTCTGTATGGTCTACCAAATACTTTCTCAAAAGGGGACAGTCCATTTTTATCTGGGGTTATCCTTTATTCATGAATACTATTGGTAAACATTGTACCCAATTTTTACCTGTGCTCATGTGTGTTTTCCTTAACCGTACTTTAATAGTACTGTTTGTTCAAACAATCCGGCCAATTGTAGGTCGTATGAACGGTTGTTTCATATTAGTATTTTCTTTCTAGACTGTATCCAAATAACCCAATGTAACCTCAATTCTTTTCTTTAAGTATTTAGTCCTCTCCTCAGTCTAGTTATCTTTCATCCTACCATCATCCCCCCTGTCAATATTGCCGCATATCTAAACCATGAGTTTGGTAAGATTGGTAAATCATCTTTGTGCCAGACATTATCTCGTAAGGTTGCCCCTTTCTTTTTCCACATGTCCAATTCCTTCTGGGTTGCTCGTTCTTGGCTTTCCTATAACAATTCTTTGTCAATTGTCCTGTCTTCTTTAAGATTCCCCTGACTGACAATATCTGTTCCTTTAGTATGAGCCTCACACGTACAAATCGCTATTTTCTTAGGTAACAAGACTGCTTCTAATAGGTCTAAAATCAATTGTGCATGTGTGATAGGTTTACCCGATGTGGTTACCATGCCTCGGTTTTTCCATTGTGCTGCAAATACATGTACAGTGTTGAATGCATATGCACTGTCCGTGTAAATAGTAACCTTTTTATCCTTTCCTATTTTACAGGCTACTGTTTCAGCCTGCTGTGCAGAATCATTTCTGGGCAGTGGTTCAGCGTCTGTTATGATGAGTTTCTCGGTTATCAAAGAATCAAGGATGCAAGAATTTACTTATACATTCTGTGGAGATTTTATAACAAGTATTTATTGGATCACGGGCTCGTGGGTTCATCTAACAAACGGACATGGCTCTGCCCTCTGTCAGTTGAACTGCCCACACACACAAATCTAACCTCCTTTATACTCTTGGTTATACTCCCTTTCACATACATCTGGCAACCATCATAGCACTCCCTTTCTCTGTTGTTATTACCCTTTGCCCCAGGTCATTATATCCTGTCCATCACTCATACTACCCTAAACATCAGTAATCTCATTTGACATAAGGAATGTAGACTTTCTGGTACCAAACCAATTATCTACTAACTCTTTCCTGGTCCCCACGATACTATGACATGACATCATTACACCATAAAAAACAATATATCAATCCACTTTTTTTTTATGTTGTGGTAAGTAAGATCACTTAACCCCCATAAGTTCACCTAAAATACAATATTCCCCCTCAGTAGTATATATATATATTTGACTAGAACCTAAACTATGCTAGATAACTGACCCATCATCTTATACATCCATCAACTAAATTGTGACCATCATGGCATCATCCCCACAAATACAAAGATGCATGACACTTTCTAAGTTACATGGATATTATAATCTGACCACATGAATATAAAATTAACAAAAACGTCCGCCTTCATCATCCATGCGCCTCAGATGAACCCCAAGCTTTTTCCTGGTCACAAGGGGCTCTATCTGATCTACTGAGATCTGAGTCATCTGTCCACCCTAACATTCCCATTCCTCAATCAACATTATCAATGTACTCTGACCTGTAATAACATATAGATGAATAATTTATCCTTTCTCTCCTTGCATTTATATTGACTGATACATCTCTAGTCATACTCCTAATACCTTCCTATATGTCTCTAACATTTGCCATAGCTTTATTTAAATTACCAATACCTTCCTATCCAACATGTACCCCCCATATAATCACATATATTCCCTCTTTATCTACTATAATAGCATCCAATACTATGTGATTATCACTTGCATATTGTAATGAATAACATCTCAGACCGAATTGCTTAAAAACCCATGATTGTTAAAATATATAATGTTCAACTCCGACTTTGTCCTACTAATATACCTCAAATAGATACACATTATAACACTCTACATTCACTACCCTGTTAAATCATTACATCCCTCAACTATTCATACTTTAATAATTCAACCAAATTCAGATCATATGAAAATATCATAACCTCATGATAATAACCAATTAAGCACTTGCCTATCAACATAGATATTTACCACTCTAAACAGCCATATCAATATCACCCAATACTTCAAATGTATATAATGACTAATATGCTAATACATTAACCCAATTAATCAACATATTCATGATTTCATTCACAATCCTCACCTTAACTTCCATGTTTAAAACAGTATGATTCAACAATGTCCACTCAAAATAAATCATATAAATGTATCCTAAGACATTACCATAATGTATCACTTTTAACCCATAATATCTATATAAAACATTTCTCAATTTAACAATCAATATCCTTCCTTTTGAAAATAATTATACTAATACATACCCATGATTTACTTAAATCACCCATTAATCTTATAAATTATAACCAACCAAATTACTTAACTCAACCAAATTTAAAATGCCAATTGTTATTGCTTCACTTTATCCTTATCAATGAAAATTAAAAACCCTCAACTTTATCACCCATTACAACTGTCCGAATGTATACTTATATTATCATACATTATAAACATTCATAATTCAATTATGACTTTCCTCATCCTGAAAATAAATACAGATCATTATTTAAATGTATTCTTAATACTATTAATTTAGCAGTGTATACCTACTACCCAAATTATCAAATTTAGATAAATCCAATTTTATTATCAACAAGCAACCCCTTTATTTCTCCCGGCACTTAAATCTTCTTGCGTCTCTTCATTATGTTCTTCACACATCTTCATATTTCAAAATGACTTTCCCATTACAATGTCACAACTTCAATGTCTCATTCGAGTCACCACCAACTCCACAACTTCAATGTCATGTCCATTTGCCAACCATTATACCAACAACATGAGAAATGTTGCATTTGAACAGATCTTTCTCCATTCTCACTCAATGGTGGACTCCCCTTTCCCACTCCTTCGATATAAAACATGAGAAAATCCTTTGATATCTTCGATTGGTTGTTGTAGACCAGTTGCATGTAGAAGTGGTATTTTACAAAAACGTCTTCAACGCCTCTGATATTCATCTTCAGTCGGTTCATAGTTTGTTACTTTTATTTATTTAGGTTCACACCATGCTATGCCAAATCTCTAATATGCATCGAGACATCATCTGTGTTTATCTCACTAGAAGACAAAACATAACAGTTTAATTGATTTCATATCTAAACCAATAAATCCATATAAACATTCAACATATGACAAATTATTATGTTTCACAATTATTCTTAATGCCAATTTCTAATATACTTCCCAATTTCTATTATATAAACCCTTTAAATACATATAACCGAATGGAATGATAGCCAGTTGATTCCTGAAAAATCCTGAATCTCTTGAAATTCTTTGAGGTCTATAGCTCTGTGCCTCTCCTGAGGTAATCAGCCATAACCCACAGCTCATCAGTATCATTCCTCTGACATCGTCTTCCATCACCTGATAATTGTCATCAACAGTATCCTAATTTCTAGATCGTCAGTTTCCTCGTAGCCATCTGTTGCAGTGGTTGACATGATACCTCTTCAATCTCCCCTATATCCATACCTCTGTTGGTGTAGACTGTGTGATGATGCATGAACCTTCTTCCTTCACTAGTTCTGTGATCATGCAGAGTCCTCCATTTATCACCATCTCTCTGTGGATTGTGTCCTCCTATCAGCGTACCAATATTCCCTGCTGCAAAAACACACAGACAAAACAAAACAATTCCCTGCCGAAGCGGTACCATCTTCCTCCTCTGCGTTAGAAAAGTCCTACAATGGTACATATAGATCTAGTAATCTGTCTCTTTTACTTGCCCCTCCATCAAGGTAGCCATCAACACTTACTTCTATCCCGTAAAGTAATCCAAGATTAGTACTATTAACGAGCAACAGGTATCCCTCATTCAGGATAGCTCCCTCTCTCTTTAGTTATTTTATGGTTGGAATCATATATATTATTACCAAATTATAAACTTCTGCACAATTATCCTTATCATAACTAACCCCCAATTCAGCATTCCTCTAGGATTTACAGTGCGGGTGATCAAGTCACACTATAAAGCCAGGACAGATTGCAGAGGTAATTGAAATCATTCAATGAATTGTTGCATCCAATAGTATACTAAACATTACCAACATTCAAAACATCTCATAAATGTTATGTACCCCAAGTGTACATTAAATCCTCATGACATTTATTCTCATAAGAAATCATGTATACCCATAACTCAGTCAAAAAGAAAAAAACGTCATAAAATTCACTGTGTGTGCTCCTCTAAGACTTATCACCTTTGACCTGTTGAAAAGCCCCTAAAATCAAAATAACAATTCTTTATAACATCACACTAGGTGTGTTGTGTATTTAAAAAACCCAATTGAAAAACAACAAAGAAAAATATCCAGTCCTTACTTAATTAGGTAGCTCCCTTTTACGACCTAAAAATAAGACTACCTAATTTTACTAACTGTTCCACCCTAGCCCTGGGCAATATTCCAATGAGATAAGGAAATCCCCTTGCTCCTGGAATAGAAATTATACATGTCGTTAACATTAATTTACAATCAATAATCCAAAGATTACACACAAAACATGATACAGATATACACAGTCCTATCTCATCAATAATCATTTGTATCAATGTAATTCCTCTCAACTACTCCATAAAAAGATTATATAAAATCTCTCAAAAGATGAAAACCACTCAAAATTCCTCTAGGTTTACCATTATTATGTTTAATTGATTACCCTTCAGATCATATCCTCTTTAAATCTCACAATGATTACTGAACCCCTAAATCTGCTCCTTGTGATCCCATATCAAATAATCCATTATCGTTTACTTTATCAACAACCTAGGAAATATCAGTTTCCCCTTTTATTAATTTAATCATCGCAACCTGTTGCATTGATGTTTTAAAATATAAACCTATTGTTTAATAACTTCATAACTTACAAAAATGTTTACTTAATCCATCATCCTAATAGGAACAACTATATCCCATTGTTCAACGTACCATAAACAGATTATCGTTTTTAGAATTTATGAACTGTCTGCATAACTCACTGTTGTTTACACAAACTATATAATTTAATAATAACTACTTCCTGTCACCCTCTTACGAAATCATGTCATTAGTAAATTGTATCCACAAACCACTACTACCTAATAACATATTTTCATAGACCTTGCTAGAAATAATTATTTTAATACCAAGCTACTTAAGCAATCCAATTCAACCTTTCACATCTCCCAATAAACCTACTTAACCTTCTTCAAACAATTCAATTCAACATTAATTCAACATGTCACATCACCCAATTAACTTTCTTACTCTGTAAACCCTCTACAATATCTATTATTCTCTATCGCTAACTTTCCATATAACATTACCTCAACAGATGACAAATTATTGTAAAGTTATAGTCAAAACAAATAAAACATCTATTCATCGATATGCAACTTTAATTACTATGTTATACTATTCACTATGAGTTGTTAAGACAATCAATTCACCTCGTGATCTAGGTCAATATCATCAATATAATAGTTTTGCTTTCTGTCCCTTCCTGGGCTCGAACCAGGGACCCTCTACACATATCGACAACATTTACCATCGAAACACCATTACCAGTCACTCCACAAAATCTGCGATCCTTGCAAAGCAACTACTTCCAGTTCATAGAGCAAGTGACGTCACCAAATGAAAACCGCACTAGCTCTCACCGCTAACTAGCTAGCCATTTCACACCGATAACATTCAACCCCCTATGACTTCCTTTTCCACAGCAACCACAGATACCTGTACTCCTAATTTAACCCATTATGTCCCTTACAGCGCTCTCACGTTTCAGCAATACCCAGTTGCTAACACCCGCAGACAAAACATGGAAATTCTATCACTTTTTACTAGCAGACCAAATAACACATTTTCAAACAGCATTCTACATGTACCTCTATCATAGGGTTTAAAAATGAACTTAACAACATTAACCATCCCAAATTGCCGTAGTAACGTCATGTTTGGTTCAGTTTATCTATTACGATAGTATGTTCATAATACTTCTAACAAAGCTACATTATCCCTAGTGTTTGTTTAATATTTATATTATTCTCTAAGTTCCCTTGCTTCACTTTTCATGAATATAATTCATTCACTTTTCCATTATCAGAATACAGCAGATGTAGGTACAGTGAGGGAAAATAGTATTTGATCCCCTGCTGATTTTGTACGTTTGCCCACTGACAAAGACATGATCAGTCTATAATTTTAATGGTAGGTTTATTTGAACAGTGAGAGACAGAATAACAACAACAAAATCCAGAAAAACGCATGTCAAAAATGTTATAAATTGATTTGCATTTTAATGAGGGAAATAAGTATTTGACCCCTCTGCAAAACATGACTTAGGACTTGGTGGCAAAACCCTTGTTGGCAATCACAGAGGTCAGACGTTTCTTGTAGTTGGCCACCAGGTTTGCACACATCTCAGGAGGGATTTTGTTCCACTACTCTTTGCAGATCTTCTCCAAGTCATTAAGGTTTCGAGGCTGACGTTTGGCAACTCGAACCTTCAGCTTCCTCCACAGATTTTCTATGGGATTAAGGTCTGGAGACTGGCTAGGCCACTCCAGGACCTTAATGTGCTTCTTCTTGAGCCACTCCTTTGTTGCCCTGGCCGTGTGTTTTGGGTCATTGTCATGCTGGAATACCCATCCACGACCCATTTTCAATGCCCTTGCTGAGGGAAGGAGGTTCTCACCCAAGATTTGACGGTACATCGTCCCTTTGATGCGGTGAAGTTGTCCTGTCCCCTTAGCAGAAAAACACCCCCAAAGCATAATGTTTCCACCTCCATGTTTGACGGTGGGGATGGTGTTCTTGGGGTCATAGGCAGCATTCCTCCTCCTCCAAACACGGCGAGTTGAGTTGATGCCAAAGAGCTCCATTTTGGTCTCATCTGACCACAACACTTTCACACAGTTCTCCTCTGAATCATTCAGATGTTCATTGGCAAACTTCAGACAGGCCTGTATATGTGCTTTCTTGAGCAGGAGAACCTTGTGGGCGCTGCAGGATTTCAGTCCTTCGCGGCGTAGTGTGTTACCAATTGTTTTCTTGGTGACTATTGTCCCAGCTGCCTTGAGATCATTGACAAGATCCTCCCATGTAGTTCTGAGCTGATTCCTCACCGTTCTCATGATCATTGCAACTCCACGAGGTGAGATCTTGCATGGAGCCCCAGGCCGAGGGAGATTGACAGTTCTTTTGTGTTTCTTCCATTTGCAAATAATCGCACCAACTGTTGTCACCTTCTCACCAAGCTGCTTGTCGATGGTCTTGTAGCCCATTCCAGCCTTGTGTAGGTCTACAATCTTGTCCCTGACATCCTTGGAGAGCTCTTTGGTCTTGGCCATGGTGGAGAGTTTGGAATCTGATTGATTGTTTGCTTCTGTGGACAGGTGTCTTTTATACAGGTAACAAGCTGAGATTAGGAGCACTCCCTTTAAGAGTGTGCTCCTAATCTCAGCTCGTTACCTGTATAAAAGACACCTGGGAGCCAGAAATCTTTCTGATTGAGAGGGGGTCAAATACTTATTTCCCTCATTAAAATGCAAATCAATTTATAACATTTTTGACATGCGATTTTCTGAATTTTTTTGTTGTTATTCTGTCTCTCACTGTTCAAATAAACCTACCATTAAAATGATAGACTGATCATTTCTTTGTCAGTGGGCAAACGTACAAAATCAGCAGGGGATCCAATACTTTTTTCCCTCACTGTATGTGAAGCAGACCTGGAGACAAACACAAACCACTCCTGATAAGGGCACATCAAATGTATTAAAGGGAAATTAAGTTTCTTTACTCTGGATATCTACATGCTCAGTTTAGAGGATATACAGTATTAGGAGGTAATTATATTATGATGTAAATATTAACAAGACTCAAGAGAATGATGCAAAGACTCTTTAAAGAAAACACTACTAAACACTACTGTTTGCTGCCAGTTGGTTACCAACCCATCCCAAGTCCATCTCAAAAATATGTTTTGTCATGCATTTAAGATGCATTAATACATTCTAGTATGAACCCATTCTACTTACAACATGTTTATTTTCTTTATTGCAAGTAAGAATAAAACATGATTTATCTTCTGAAAGTATATGTTTATGTGTGTACAGTCGTGGTCAAAGGTTTTGAGAATGACACAAATATTAATTTTCACAAAGTCTGCTGCCTCAGTTTTTATGATGGCAATTTGCATATACTGTTTGGGGTGAGCGCTACCATCAGTCCTGTGTCATGCCAACAGTAAAGCATCCTGAGACCATTTATGTGTGGGGTTGCTTCTCAGCCAAGGGAGTGGGCTCACTCACAATTTTGCCTAAGAACACAGCCATGAATAAAGAATGGTACCAACACATCCTCCGAGAGCAACTTCTCCCAACCATCCAAGAACAGTTTGGTGACGAACAATGCCTTTTCCAGCATGATGGAGCACCTTGCCATAAGGCAAAAGTGATAACTAAGTGGCTCAGGGATTAAAACATCGACCTTTTGGGTCCATGGCCAGTAAACTCCTCAGACCTTAATCCCATTGAGAACTTTGAGGCGGGTGGACAAACAAAAACCCACATTTTATGACAAATTCCAAGCATTGATTATGCAAGAATGGGCTGCCATCAGTCAGGATGTGGCCCAGAAGTTAATTGACAGCATGCCAGGGTGGATTGCAGAGGTCTTGAAAAAGAAGGGTCAACACTGCAAATATTGACTCTGCATGAACTTAATGTAATTGTCAATAAAAGCTTTTGACACTTATGGAATGCTTGTAATTATACTTCAGTATACCATAGTAACATCTGACAAAAATATCTAAAAACACTGAAGCAGCAAACTTTGTGAAGACCAATACTTGTGTCATTCTCAAAACTTTTGACCACGACTGTATGCTTTTAAATTGCTTTCAATAAGTTGCAAGGAGCCTGAAAATACGAGCTTACTGGGGATAAGAGGGTGTTGGCATTCTGCAACAGTAATGTACACCGCTCCCTCCTGTCCAGTTCCTCCAGGTGATGCTCTCTCAGGTGTCACGACCGTCTACGGAAGGAGTGGACCAAAGCGCAGCGTTTGTAGCGAACATGACTTTATTAAAGTTAAAGTGCACGAACGAGAAAACAATAAACAATGACGGATAGTGAAGTCCTCAGTACACAGACTGAAACAAGGAACAAAAACCCACAACCCTAAGGTGAACACTGACAGGTTAAATATGGCTCCCAATCAGAGATAACGAGCCGACAGCTGACACTCGTTACCTCCGATTGGGAGTCACATGACGAGACAAGACACTACAACCAAAACCAAACACAACCAAATGAACACACCCTATACCCAACACAACCAAATGAATACACCCTGGCTCAAACTACACAGTCCCGGAGCCAGAGCGTGACAGTACCCCCCCCTAAAGGCGCGGACTGCGACCGCGCCTCAATAAGGGCTAAACAAGGGAGGGCTGGGTGGGCATACCTCCTCGGCGGTGGTTCTGGCTCCGGCCTAGATCCCCACTTCCTCTCCAACCCCCAAAGTACCCCTGGTCCTGTCTAGCCCCGCTGGCCGGAGCCGGACTGACGACACGCGCCCCTGGCTTGGTGCGTGGAACAGGAATGGACCGGAATGGGCTGGCGACGCGCACCACAGACTTGGTGCGGAGATCAGGAACGAGCCGGACAGGGCTGACGACGCACCCCGTAGGCTTGGTGCGTGGAGCAGGGACAGGCCGGGCAGGGCTGTCGACGCACACCGTAGACTTGGTGCGTGGAGCAGGAACAGGCCGGACCGGGCTGGCGACGCACACCGTAGACTTGGTGCGTAGAGCAGGAACAGGCCGGGCAGGGCTGTCGACGCACACCGTAGGCTTGGTGCGTAGAGCAGGAACAGGCCGGACCGGGCTGGCGACGCACACCGTAGACTTGGTGCGTAGAGCAGGAACAGGCCGGGCAGGGCTGTCGACGCACACCGTAGGCTTGGTGCGTAGAGCAGGAACAGGCCGGGCAGGGCTGGCGATGCACACCGTAGGTTTAGTGCGTGGAGCAGGAACAGGCCGGGCGACGCACACCGTAGGTTTAGTGCGTGGAGCAGGAACAGGCCGGGCAGGGCTGTCGACGCACACCGTAGGCTTGGTGCGTGGAGCAGGAACAGGCCGGGCTGGGCTGGCGACGCACACCGTAGGTTTAGTGTGTGGAGCAGGAACCGGCCGGGCTGGGCTGGCGACGCACACCGTAGACTTGGTGCGTGGAGCAGGAACCGGCCGGGCTGGGCTGGCGACGCACACCGTAGGTTTAGTGCGTGGAGCAGGAACAGGCCGGGCTGGACTGGCGACGCACACCGTGGGCTTGGTGCATGGAGTAGGAACAGGCCGGTCCGTACCGGGAACACACACCACTGGCCTTAACTGGGGATCAGGAACGGGCCGGACCGGACTGGTAACACATCAGTCTCTCACGCCGTGCCACAACAACTTCCTCCCTCTACTTCGCCAATGGCTCCCGTAATCCGATAGCCTTCTCTCCACATCTCCCTGTGGCTGCCTCCTGCTGCCCAGTCGCCCATGCCGTGTGCCCCCCCCTAAAAAATTCTTGGGGGTGCCTCTCGTCCTTCCGACGATGGCCCTGCTGACGCCGTTGCTCCTCTCCTGCCAGGTTCTCCCCCTTCATCGCCCTCCGGTACCGGACGGCCTCCTCCTGCGTAATATGTCCCCAGCCGAGGAGGACATCCACCAGCGTTCTCTCCTGCGGGTGTTCCTGTATACGCTGCTTGGTCCTTTTGTGGTGGGTTTTTCTGTCACGACCGTCTACGGAAGGAGTGGACCAAAGCGCAGCGTTTGTAGCGAACATGACTTTATTAAAGTTAAAGTGCACGAACGAGAAAACAATAAACAATGACGGATAGTGAAGTCCTCAGTACACAGACTGAAACAAGGAACAAAAACCCACAACCCTAAGGTGAACACTGACAGGTTAAATATGGCTCCCAATCAGAGATAACGAGCCGACAGCTGACACTCGTTACCTCCGATTGGGAGTCACATGACGAGACAAGACACTACAACCAAAACCAAACACAACCAAATGAACACACCCTATACCCAACACAACCAAATGAATACACCCTGGCTCAAACTACACAGTCCCGGAGCCAGAGCGTGACATCAGGACTCAGATGTTGTGCTCTGACGTCAGTGTCAGAGTGCTGTGTGTGGATGAGTGAAAGGAATCAAGCGCAGGAACCAGGATGACTTCAACAGACTTTAGTAATGTCCAACACATGAACAATCAGTCGCCAACCCAACCGGGTGGCGCGAACAATTACGCACAAACACAGTGCGGATAAACAAGAAAAGCGCACGCAGTGCGAACTCTCGAAAAAACAACAACGAGAGATACAAACTCCTCTGAGGCAGGCTGACAATAAACAATCACGCATAACACCTGACCCAAACAAACGAAACTAAATAGGGAACATAATCAAACACAAACAAGGGACAGGTGTTACAAAGAGACAAAACCAAACGAACATGAAACATAGAACGGTGGCAGCTAGTACTCCGGAGACGACGACCGCCGAAGCCTGCCCGAACAAGGAAGAGGAGCAGCCTCGGCCGAAACCGTGACAGTACCCCCCCCCCTTGACGCGCGGCTCCAGCCGTGCGCCGACCCGGGGCTCGGGGACGACCCGGACGACGCGGAGCAGGGCGCGCAGGATGACCCCGATGGAACTCGGTCAGCAGGGACTGGTCCAATATGTCCCTCCTAGGCACCCAGCACCGCTCCTCCGGGCCGTACCCCTCCCACTCCACGAGATATTGAAGACCCCCCATCCGGCGTCTCGAATCAAGGATGGACCTCACGGTGTACGCCGGAGCCCCCTCGATGTCCAACGGGGGCGGAGGAGTCTCCTCTATCTCATACTCCTGGAGTGGACGAGCTACCACCGGCCTGAGGAGAGACACATGGAACGAGGGGTTAATATTCCTATAGTCAATAGGCAGTTCTAACCTGTAACACACCTCGTTCAACCTCCTCAGGACTTTGAATGGCCCCACAAACCGCCGACCCAGCTTCCGGCAGGGCAGGCGGAGGGGCAGGTTTCTGGTCGAGAGCCAGACTCGATCTCCAGGTGCGTACACAGGCCCCTCACTGCGGTGGAGATCGGCGCTTGTTTTCTGCCGACGGATGGCCCGCTGCAGATGTACGTGGGCAGCGTTCCATGTTTCCTCCGAGCGCCGTACCCATTCATCCACCGCAAGGGCCTCGATCTGGCTCTCGTGCCAAGGTGCCAGAACCGGCTGGTACCCTAACACACACTGGAAAGGGGTTAGTTGGGTGGAGGAGTGGCGGAGAGAGTTCTGTGCCATTTCGGCCCACGGAACGTATCTCGCCCACTCCTCCGGCCGGCCCTGGCAATAAGACCTCAGAAACCTACCCACCTCCTGGTTAACACGTTCAACCTGCCCATTACTCTCCGGGTGGTAACCCGAGGTAAGGCTTACCGAAACCCCCAACCGTTCCATAAACGCTCTCCACACTCTGGAGGTGAACTGGGGGCCTCGGTCAGACACTATATCCTCGGGTACCCCGTAATGCCGGAAGACATGGGTAAACAGAGCCTCAGCGGTCTGTAGGGCAGTGGGTAGACCCGGCATGGGAAGGAGACGACAGGCCTTCGAGAACCGATCCACAACGACCAGGATGGTAGTATTCCCCTGTGAGGGGGAAGGTCGGTAACAAAATCCACCGAGAGGTGGGACCAGGGTCGTTGTGGAATAGGCAGGGGTTGTAGCTTACCCTGGGCAAATGTCTGGGCGCCTTACACTGGGCACACACCGAACAGGAGGAGACATAAATCCTCACATCCCTAGCTAACGTTGGCCACCAGTACTTCGTGCTAAGGCAGTGCACTGTCCGGCCGATACCCGGATGGCCAGAGGAGGGGACGTATGAGCCCAACAAATGAGGCGATCGCGTACCTCGAGCGGAACGTACGTCCGACCCACTGGACACTGTGGAGGACTTGGGTCGGTGCGTAACGCCCGCTCGATCTCGCCATCAACCTCCCACACCACCGGTGCAACCAGACAAGACTCTGGTAGTATGGGCGTGGGCTCAACGGACCTCTCCTCCGCGTCATACCGCCGAGACAGAGCATCTGCCTTCCCGTTCTGGGACCCAGGGATGTATGTGATTTTAAACACAAACCGGGCTAGAAACATAGTCCAGCGGGCCTGGCGAGGATTCAGTCTCCTAGCTGCCCGGATGTACTCCAGGTTACGATGGTCAGTTAGAATGAGGAAAGGGTGTTGAGCCCCCTCGAGCCAATGCCGCCACACCTTTAGGGCCTGTACCACGGCTAACAGCTCCCTGTCTCCTACGTCATAATTCCGCTCCGCCGGACTGAGCTTTTTAGAATAAAACGCACAGGGGACGGAGTTTAGGTGGAGTGCCAGAACGTTGGGAAAGAACGGCCCCTATACCGGCCTCTGACGCGTCCACCTCTACCTGGAACGGTAAAGAGGGATCCGGATGCGCCAACACCGGCGCCGAGGTAAACAGGTCCTTCAGTCTCCCAAAAGCCCTGGCCGCCTCAGCTGACCACCGCAAGCGCACCGGACCCCCCTTTAACAGAGACGTTATGGGAGCTGCCACCTGTCCAAAACCCCGGATAAACCTCCGGTAATAATTCGCAAAACCCAAGAACTGTTGCACCTCCTTCACAGTGGTTGGGGTCTGCCAATTACGCACAGCTGACACCCGGTCTACCTCCATCTTCACCCCTGACGCAGACAACTGGTAACCCAGAAAGGAGACCGACTTCTGAAAAAACAGACATTTCTCTGCCTTGACATATAGGTCATGCTCCAACAGCCTCCTCAATACTCGGCGCACCAGGGCTACATGCTCTGCTCGGGTAGGACTGTACACCAGAATGTCGTCGATGTACCACGACTACTCCCTGTCCCTGCATGTCCCGGAAAATCTCATCGACGAAGGATTGGAAGACTGAGGGAGCATTCATTAACCCATATGGCATGACTAGATACTCGTAGTGTCCGGAAGTCGTGCTAAACGCTGTCTTCCATTCATCGCCCTCTCTAATGCGCACCAAGTTATATGCGCTCCTGAGATCCAATTTTGTAAAGAACTGCGCACCGTGCAGTGACTCCGTCATAGTCGCAATCAGAGGAAGTGGATAGCTGTACTTCACCGTAATCTGATTGAGACCGCGGTAATCAATACACGGGCGCAGACCTCCATCCTTTTTCTTCACAAAAAGAAACTCGAGGAAGCGGGTGAAGTGGAGGCCCGTATGTATCCCTGTCTCAGAGACTCAGCGATGTACGTCTCCATTGCCTTCCTCTCCTCTTGAGACAAGGGATACACATGGCTCCGCGGGAGAGCTGCTCCTGACTGGAGATCTATCGCACAATCCCCGTCTATGAGGCGGCAGCTGCGCCGCCCTAGTCTTACTAAACACCAGTTTCAAATCCTCATACTCGGGGAATATGCAGTGCTGTCATTAGATTCGGACTTTCCACCGAGGTCGCCCCTATGGAAACACCCAGACACCGCCCCTCACACTGGGCAGACCACCCTTTAAGAGCTTTCTCGCCACATAATAGTAGGGTCATGGGTCATCAACCAGGGAAGGCCCAGCACTACCGGATACGCAGGAGAGTCAATCAGATAGAGCTGAATCGTCTCCTCATGACCCTCCTGCGCCATCATTTGAAGGGGCGCTGTGACCTCCCTAATCAACCCAGACCCTAACGGACGGCTATCTAGGGCATGAACAGGGAAAGGCTTATCAACTGGAAGGAGGGGAATCCCTAACTCTATACAAAACTGGCGATCTACAAAATTCCCAGCTGCGCCTGAATCTACCAGCGCCTTATGCTGGGAACGAGGTGCAACCTGTTGAAAACAAACAGGCAAGGTTAGGTGCACGACAGAAAGTTCTGGGTAAGTAGGGCGCCTACTCACCTGGGGGGACCCCCCAATGCGTGACCTGCCTTCTCCTCCACCGGGGGACCCTCCCCAACACCTAGCCGCGGTGTGCCCTCCACGGCCACAGTTAGTGCAGGGAACGGCCCCCCTCGGGTTCCTACTCCTCCGTTCTCTAGCGCCAGCACCCCCGAGCTCCATAGGGCTCGGCTCGGAGGTGCTGGAGAGTGGAATGGGCGAACCCCACCCGGGACGTCCACGGGTGGCGAGCAGGGTATCCAGCCGAATGGCCATGTCGACAAGTTGGTCAAAGGTCAACGAGGTGTCCCTGCACGCCAACTCTCGCTGGACGTCCTCCCGGAGGCTGCAACGGAAGTGGTCTATATGGGCCCGCTCATTCCACCCTGCATCGGGCCGCTAGAGTCCGGAATTCCAAGGCAAAGTCCTGGGCGCTCCTCATCCCCTGTCGGAGGTAGAACAGACGCTCCCCCGCCGCCTTCCCCTCTGGTGGATGGTCAAACACAGCACAGAAGCGGCGGGAGAACTCTGCATAGGTAGTGGTAGCGGCGTCCATTCTCCTCCATTCGGCGTTGGCCCACTCCAACGCCTTGCCGGTGAGACAGGAGATGAGGGCTGAGACGCTCTCGTGTCCCGAGGGCGCCGGGTGTACGGTGCCGAGGTAGAGCTCCACTTGCAGCAGGAACCCTTGACACCCGGCAGTGGAGCCGTCGTACGCCCTCGGGAGCGAGAGCCGAATCCCACTGGGTTCCGGAGATGGGACAGGAGGACTGACCGATGGGGATGGTTCGGTAGGTGGGGTCGTGGGTACCCCGCTGGTTTCCCATCGGTGGAGAGTGTTCATCACCCCCTCCAGGGCATGACAGACCTGGTTAATCCGATCCTCCTGCCCACGAAGACGTTCCTCCATACCTGCTGTTGGCGCGGTCGCTCCTGCTGATTCCATGGAATGATGCGTGATTCTGTCAGAGTGCTGTGTGTGGATGAGTGAAAGGAATCAAGCGCAGGAACCAGGATGACTTCAACAGACTTTAGTAATGTCCAACACATGAACAATCAGTCGCCAACCCAACCGGGTGGCGTGAACAATTACGCACAAACACAGTGCGGATAAACAAGAAAAGCGCACGCAGTGCGAACTCTCGAAAAAACAACAACGAGAGATACAAACTCCTCTGAGGCAGGCTGACAATAAACAATCACGCATAACACCTGACCCAAACAAACGAAACTAAATAGGGAACATAATCAAACACAAACAAGGGACAGGTGTTACAAAGAGACAAAACCAAACGAACATGAAACATAGAACGGTGGCAGCTAGTACTCCGGAGACGACGACCGCCGAAGCCTGCCCGAACAAGGAAGAGGAGCAGCCTCGGCCGAAACCGTGACAGTCAGCTGATGACAGAAGCGGCATTCTTGTTTGCAAATTACAAAGAGAGCAATATACTTTCTCAATAGGCCTACTGCCCTTTTTTAAATCAGCATTTTGAGATTGATAATACTAACAGGAAAATGTTGGCGACATTTTAAATGAAAAAAGGGAAATGGCTATTGAATAGCTACAGTGAGGGAAAAAAGTATTTGATCCCCTGCTGATTTTGTACGTTTGCCCACTGACAAAGACATGATCAGTCTATAATTTTAATGGTAGGTTTATTTGAACAGTGAGAGACAGAATAACAACAAAAAAATCCAGAAAAATGCATGTAAAAAAATTTATGAATTGATTTGCATTTTAATGAGGGAAATAAGTATTTGACCCCTCTGCAAAACATTACTTAGTACTTGGTGCCTCCTGATTTTAGGGAATCTCCTGATTCCCTAAAACACTCTCCAGGTCATCTTCTATCGTGCTAATGTTGGCACGCAATTCTTCCAGCTCAAAAGATCCATTATGGGCACAGAGGACCTTATAGATCAGAGCTGTTGTATCCATGTCTGTCACCGTAGATCTTCTGCCTTGATTGTTCAAATCGGTTCAAATGCATGACTGCACATATTGACAAAGCTGAAGTAGAACTTTGCTCTCCATTCAAAATAGGTCCCGTCGACAAACCACTTCTACCTATGTGAAGCTAGCCACAATAAGGATTAACCAAATAAGGGGAATTTGCGGGTTGCCTTCAAAATAAGACTTCCTAATTGAAAGTGACGCAAATGGTTACAAATTGTGGAATCATGCCATATTTGGAATAGATTATGCTAAACAAGTTTGGAATGTTGTTATATAAATTCAACAAAATACAATATTTAGCTAATTTGCTAAATATATGTTGAAATTGCACTGTGAATGTATTAAACTCCCAAATCATTGGTGGTATACTTATATTTCACTGTACAGCCTTATCTATGGATTGTGGATCAATGAAATGGGGTATCAGTCTACTGAAATACACCCACAGAACACAACTGTAAAGAGTTTACACAAATATTAGCGTTGTAGCTGTTATTGCGGGACTTTGACTGTGGGAAATGACTTCCGCAGTCAGCCTATTGTGCTTATTGACATTCATATTGCACTGTACAGCTTTACCTATGGATTGTGGATCAATGAAATAGGGTATGAATTGTGGGAGTAGATGACCTTGTGCATTTCAGGTAAAATAACAACCCAATGTTTATATCCCAGGACATATTAGCTAGCAACAGCAAGTCATGAATGTTTCATGCGTTTCGACCTGTCCCCAAATTAATATAGTTGGTTCAGAGTTCGTTTTGATATTTCAACCTGCGTGTCCTGATCGCGTCTGGTGTGGATGGACAAAAACAACATGCGCGCGATGGCGCAACGCGGACCCGCTCCTGGTGTAATCAGCATGCAAGTCAGTAGCTTTGTTCCACAGCGCCAGTGTGCTACGCACATACCATCTCTGGTCCAGGGCGTTATGTTAACCACTGTTGCTTGTGCAGCTAGCTAGTACACACCAGCAAGCTAATACACACTACTACTAGTTGGCTACCAGGGTTTCCGTAATGAAAATGTGGTCCCGGACATTTGACCGGCAGCAATTGAATTTACATGTACCGGACCCCATATGCATTGGATGCGTAACAGTGGAGGCTTCACACAGGAGGAAGGGTAGGACCTCCTTAGTGAATTTTATAAAAAATGAAAAGTGAAACATTGAAAAAGTTATCATTTTTAGATAAAACTATACTAAATATATTCACGTCACCAAATAATTGATTAAAACAACTTTTACTGAGGAGTGGCTTCCGTCTGGCCACTTTACCAAAAAGGCCTGATTGGTGGAGTACTGCAGAGATGGTTGTCCTTCTGGAAGGTTCTCCCATCTCCACAGAGGAACTCTAGAGCTCTGTCAGAGTGACCATCGGGTTCTTGGTCACCTCCCTGACCAAGGCCCTTCTCCCACGATTGCTCAGTTTGGCCGGACAGCCAGCTCTAGGAAGAGTCTTGGTGGTTCCTGTCACGCCCTGACTCAGAGGACGCTAATATGTTGAGTCAGGGTGTGTATATTCCTTGTTGTGATTTTCTATGTTGTATTTTCTATGTTTAGATCTAGTATGTCTAGATCTATGTTGGCCGGTGTGGTTCCCAATCAGAGGCAGCTGTCGCTCGTTGTCTCTGATTGGGGACCATACTTAGGCAGCCTATTGGCACTAGTGGGTTGTGGGATCTTGTTCCGTGTGAGGTTTGTTGTGTTACCTTAGGACTTCACGTGTCGTTAGTTTATTGTTTTGTCACGTGTTTATTCGTGTAAATAAACATGTTTGCATATCACGCTGCGCCTTGGTCTGACCCGTTCATCAACGAACGTGACAGAAGATCCCACCAAACAAGGACCAAGCAGCGTGCCCAGGAGGAGCGAATAGCCATGTCACAGGTGGGCAAATGGTGGTCATGGGAGGAGATATTTGCGGGGAATGGGCCATGGGCGAAGGTAGATGCCCAGGCAGGAGAGGAGAAACGTCGCCAACCGTGCCGACGACGGAGACCCGAGAGGCAACCCCAATAAAAAATGTTGGGGGGGCACACAGGGTGGATGACGAGGCAGCAGGAGGCCGTGGAAGGGCGAATCTGCAGGTTAGGAGAGGAGGCCACCATGTTACGGGGGCTATTGGTTCAGAGGGAGCAGGCGTTATTCGGTCAGAGGGAGGCGCTACAGGAGGCTAAAAGGGAGAAGGAAAGTGTAGAGGCACGGCGAGAGGAGCTGGTTAGGCAGCAGAAGGAGCGGGGGTTAATAAAGGAACCCAGTCCCGCTCCTCGCACCAAGCAAGTGGTGCGTGTCGCCAGTCCGGTCCGGCCCGTTCCTGCTCCCCGCACTAAGCAAGTGGTGCGTGTCGCCAGTCTGGTCCGGCCCGTTCCTGCTCCCCGCACTAAGCCAGTGGTGCGCGTCGCCAGCCCGGTCCGGCCCGTTCCTGCTCCCCGCACTAAGCAAGTGGTGCGTGTCGCCAGTCTGGTCCGGCCCGTTCCTGCTCCCCGCACTAAGCCAGTGGTGCGCGTCGCCAGCCCGGTCCGGCCTGTTCCTGTCCCTCGCACCAAGTCAGTGGTGCGCGTCGCCAGCCCGACCCAGCCTGTTCCTGCCCCTCGCACCAAGCCAGTGGTGCGCGTCGCCAGCCCGGTCCGGCCTGTTCCTGTCCCTCGCACCAAGCCAGTGGTGCGCGTCGCCAGCCCGGCCCGGCCTGTTCCTGCTCCCCGCACCAGGCCAGTGGTGCGCGTAGCCAGCCCGGCCCGGCCTCTTCCTGACCCTCGCACCAAGATAGTGGTGCGCGTCGCCAGCCCGGCCCGGCCTGTTCCTGCCCCTCGCACCAAGCCAGTGGTGCGCGTCGCCAGCCCGGTCCGGCCTGTTCCTGCCCCTCGCACCAAGCTAGTGGTGCGCTTCGCCAGCCCGGCCCGGCCTGTTCCTGCCCCTCGCACCAAGTCAGTGGTGCGCGTCGCCAGCCCGGTCCGGCCTGTTCCTGCCCCTCGCACCAAGTCAGTGGTGCGCGTCGCCAGCCCGGTCCGGCCTGTTCCCGACCCTCGCACCAAGCCAGTGGTGCGCGTCGCCAGCACGGTCCAGCCTGTTCCTGTCCCTCGCACCAAGCCAGTGGTGCGCGTCGCCAGCCCGGCCCGGCCTGTTCCTGCCCCTCGCACCAAGCCAGTGGATGCGCGTCGCTAGCCGGTCCGGCCTGTTCCTGCTCCTCGCACCAAGCCAGTGGTGCGTGTGTCCAGTCCGGCACGGCCTGTGCCTGTTCCACCGGTGCATGGTCCGGCACCGGTCAGCTGCTCTACTCCGGAGCCAGAGCAGTCCGCTCCACCGGTGCCCAGTTCAGCTCCGGTCAGCTGCTCCACTCCGGAGCCACTGCAATCCGCTTCACCGGGGTCCAGTCCAGCTCCGGTCAGCAGCTCCACTCCGGAGCCAGAGCAGTCCGCTCCACCGGTGCCTGACCCAGCTCCGGTCAGCTGCTCAACTCCGGAGCCAGAGCAGTCTGCTCCACCGGGCTCAAGTCCGGAGCCTGAGCAGTCCGCTCCACCGGTGCCCGGTCCAGCTCCGGTCAGCGGCTCCAGTCCAGACCCAGACGTCAGCCCCTCTCTAGGTTCGGGGTCTCCCACACCAGGGTCCAGACAGGGCTTGGAGTATAGTGGGAGGAAGGAGAGGGGAAGCAACGCGCCGAGGTCTAGACCAGACCAGGGGCGCAACAGGGAGGCGAAGAGTGAGAGGTCGTCACGCCCTGAGCCGGATCCGCCTCCGAGGCGGAATGCCCACCCGGCCCCTACCCTGTTATGTTTATGTTGTGCGGTCGGAGTCCGCACCTTTGGGGGGGGGGGGGGTACTGTCACGCCCTGACTCAGAGGACGCTTATATGTTGAGTCAGGGTGTGAATATTCCTTGTTGTGATTTTCTATGTTG
Source organism: Coregonus clupeaformis (assembly GCF_020615455.1). NCBI lineage: Eukaryota > Metazoa > Chordata > Actinopteri > Salmoniformes > Salmonidae > Coregonus > Coregonus clupeaformis. Next base: position 1,381,182 of record NC_059195.1, read on the forward strand.
TATTTTCTATGTTTAGATCTAGTATGTCTAGATCTATGTTGGCCGGTGTGGTTCCCAATCAGAGGCAGCTGTCGCTCGTTGTCTCTGATTGGGGACCATACTTAGGCAGCCTATTGGCACTAGTGGGTTGTGGGATCTTGTTCCGTGTGAGGTTTGTTGTGTTACCTTAGGACAGGGGTGTCAAACGTCCGGCCCACGGGCCGGATCAGGCCCGCAAACGGGTTTAATCCGGCCCGCGAGATGATTTTGTAAAGTATAAAAATGAGCTGCAATTTTTCAATAAAATAAACTGCTGTTCCAATTGTGTCCACTGGATGGCGCAATAGCAATTGTGTTAAGCAAGCAAACTGTTTATACCGGGGCAGAGCAAATAGGTCAAGCAAGTGCAGCCAGTCCGGATGAGCTACTTTGTTTTGCCCGCGATATTTATTACGGCTTCTACTTTTAACATTATGTGCTTTGGCACCCTCATTGCCCCAATATGTCTCTGTCAAAAAAGAGAAAAGTGGACGCAGAGTGCAGAGTGTTCCAAGAAAAATTGTCATCCTTCTATTTATTCACGGAATTGAATGGGAAAGCTGTATGTTTGGTGTGTTCACAGCATGTTGCAGTGCTGAAAGAATATAACCTTCGTCGCCACTATGTGAGTCTTCATGCCGACAAATATGACAACTTTCAAGGACAGCGGAGAAGAGAGAAGGTGAATGAACTGTTGGTGGGTCTGAAGAAACAGCAGTCTGTGTTTACTCACAGCCGAGACATCAGTGACGCTGCAGTGAAAGCTAGCTACCTCATTGCTAATGAAATCGCAGTGGCTTCAAAACCATTTAGTGAGGGTGAATTTGTAAAAACATGCATGATGAAGGCAGCAGAGATTGTGTGCCCTGAAAAGCACCAGGCTTTTGCAAATATCAGCCTGACAAGAAACACAGTTGCAGACAGGATTTCCGATCTTTCAGTGGATTTGGACAGCCAGTTGAAGCAAAAAGTAAAGTCATTTATTGCGTTTTCGTTGCAATTGATGAAAGCACGGACATTACAGATGTTGCACAACTGGCCATTTTCATCCGCGGAGTTGATGACACATTGACCGTCACCGAGGAGTTCGTGGAGTTGGTGCCGATGAGAGATACAACGACAGCAGCTGATATTTTCACTGCACTCGTCGGCGCGCTGGACAGGGTCGGAGTGGACTGGTCCCGCGCTGTCAGCCTGGCTACAGATGGTGCGCCCTCAATTATCGGGAAAAAAGCAGGCGTTGTGACAAAGTTCAGAGAGAAAGTGCAATCTGCAAATGGAGGACGTGATTTTTGGACTTTTCACTGTATTTTGCACCAGGAGGCTTTGTGTTGCAAGTCATTAAAGATGGATAACGTCATGAAGGTGGTCATCCAAACTGTTAATTTCATCCGATCCAGAAGCCTGAATCACCGTCAGTTTGACAGCCTTCTCAGAGAGAAAGACCACATCTATGGCCTGCCATACCACACTGAGGTAAGATGGTTAAGCCGAGGTGCTGTGCTGAGGCGTTTCTTTGATTTACGAGAAGAAATTGAACAGTTCATGGAAGAAAAGGGCAAACCAGTATTAGAATTTCCGCAGAATGGATGCAGGACCTTGCATTTATGGTGGATGTTACAGAGCACCTGAATAACTTGAACAAACAGCTGCAAGGGCGCAACAAAGTTGCCACGCAGTATTATGACAGCATACGTTCTTTCAAGTTGAAGCTGTCATTGTGGGAGACGCAACTCGCCGGTGGTGATGCAGCTCACTTCCCCTGTCTGAAAAATGTGTGCGCGACCCAACATGTGGCAGACATGAAGCGGTTCAAAGATAAAATAACGGGACTGTTAAGAGAGTTTGAGCAACGCTTTCAGATTTTTGGTGAATTGGAGAAAGACTTCAACGTTTTTTGTTCGCCATTCACCGTGAATCCCTCTGATCTGCCCGTCAGCATCCAACTTGAAATAATAGACTTGCAGTGTGACTCGGATTTGAAGGGCAAATTTGCCGCAGCTGGCTTGGACACATTTTATCAGAATCTCTTGCCAGGTTACCCCAACTTGACAGCCCTCGCTGCAAAACTGTTGTGCATGTTTGGAACCACATATCTTTGTGAGCAAGTTCTCTGTAATGAGCATAAATAAAACAAAGCTGCGCTCAAGGCTCACGCACAAGCACTTGAATCACATCCTGAAGTTGGCTGCCACTCAGGATGTGACGCCTGATATTGATGCGCTGGTGAAAGCTAAAGATGCCAGGTATCAGGAGTCAAATAAACTATGCAACCCCACTTAAAGTGCTGCATGAGACACCCTGATATAGTTCTGTGATCTGTGATATACTTCTGTGAATCACTGAGGCATTGTGTGTTTGTGTGTTGTTTGTCCTCAGAATTTCAAATAACTTGAGGTGTTTTATGATTAATAGTGATGTTGTGCTTTTGGACACACTGTCCTCAGGCTCCAGCGTTATGTTTATATGTTTTTATGTTGATGTGCTATTGTTTTTAATTGATTTTATTTTATTTGTATATTTAACCTATTCTTGACTCTGTGGTTCTTGCACTTGTTTGGGGAACAGGATTTCATTATTTGTATCTACATTTCTGCCTGAGAAATGACACCTGATATAGTTCTGTGATCTGTGAAACAGTTATGTGAATCACTGAGGCATTGTGTGTTTGTGTGTTCTTTTTCTTTAGAATTTTCAAATAAACTTCAGGTGTTTTATGATTAATAGTGATGTTGTGCTTGTACTATTTTGGACACACTGTCCTCAGGCTCCAGCTTTATGTTTTATGTTGATAGTATTAAAACAAAGAAAGCAATCTGAAGTTGTTGTTTTTAAGTTATATATACCATGATTTTACCGGTCCGGCCCACTTGGGAATAGATTTTCCTCCATGTGGCCCCCTGAGCTAAAATGAGTTTGACACCCCTGACGTAGAGAGACAGGAAAAGAGATTTCCACTCTTAAATTTAGAGCAACTGGCTCGCAACAGATACTACATGTCAGCTGTAATTGATATGCTGGAGTTTTTAGTGGTGAATCAATTGCCGTTACGTGGAGATAATGCTGGTTTTGCCAGTGTGCTAGATGATAATAGCTCAATGGGGCTGTTTTTGTCTCTCTTTGAGTACACCATGCGCAAAGATCCTGAACTGACACGGATTACAAAAACAATCCCACAGAATGCACGCTATACCAGCCCACAGATACAAAACGAGATTATCGAAATGATGAGCAAACTCGTGACAGAGGAGATAGTGAGACATGTCGGCGATAGCTGGTATTTAATTAAAGTGGATGGCACACGGGATCCTTTAAGCCAAGAAAACATATCTGTAGTTGTGCGTTTTGTTGACAAAAACTATGGTCTGTGTGAGCGCCTCTTGGTAATACCACATCTGAGAAAAGTGATGCAGAGGCTCTGACAGGTGTCATCATTGATGAGCTCACCAGCGCCGGACTCAGCACGGACAAAATCCTGAGTCAAGTTTATGATGGCGCATCACTCATGTCTGGCAGGCATGGTGGTGTGCAGAAATTGCTCCAAAACAAGCTGGATCGTAACATACCATATATTCACTGCTTTAATCACCAACTTCATCTGGTTGTGGTTCATGCCATGTCCAGTGAAGCAGCTGTCGATGATTTTTTTGGAGTATGCAACATGCTGTACAACTTCATCAGGAAGCCAACCGTGGCTATTCTGTACAAAAGCGATACCCTGAAACGTCTCTTGAACCAGAGATGGACTGGCCACTTGGCAACGGTCAAAGTTGTGGTGAAGAGTTTTCACGACATATCCACATTACTGACCGAGGTGGAAAACACACGAGGCCTTGGAGCGGAGGTGCGCGTCGAGGCTACGGGGGCTGCTTCGTGCCATTACGCAGCGCAGTTTTCTTTTCATTGCGCACCTTGTTATGAAACTGTTGTCACTTTTCGAGCCGCCTAACAGACTACTACAGGCCGAAGATATGGACTTGTTCACTGCGGTGACACTTGTGAACAGCGCTTCTGACTGCGTGAAGACAATGCCCGCAGAAAACGAGTTTTCTGCACTGTGGGATCTCTGCGCTCCTCCAGCATCGGCCACCGAGGCTGTGTCGGTGACCGACCCTGGTCCAAGCAAGAGAAGACGCACAATTAATAAGAACCTCCGCGGATTTGCAGTTGAAGAAACAGTTGGTCAGCCACAAAGTGACATAGATGAAAAGACTGAGTTCATGAGATTGTTTTACAGTGTTGTCGATGCTGTGCAAGGAGAGATGAATGCGCGTTTTGGAGAGCGCAGTAGCGAGCTCATTGGCGCACTGGCTGCTTTGAACCCAGAGGCCGAGGATAATTTCCTGGACCCATCAAAGGTAACCCCTCTCCTGGTATTAGCTGGAACTGATGTGGTTGAATCTGAATATACTGTGGCTCATTAGTGCCTGGTGAAGAAAATAACTGACACCCCGGTTCCCCCCCGAAGATGGAAAATGGACAATAGCCAACATCCTCAGCACATTCAACTGTTGACTCCAGGCTATGTCGACTGTTTTCACAGCCTACACACTTGCCCTAACCTTAGGAGCTTCCACAGCAATGTGTGAAAACTCATTTTCCACGCTCAAAAGCGTCTTCTCAGCGCATCGGCGCAGTATGCTGCACAGACGCAAGGCCCAGCTGATTCAGCTTGCTTTTGAAAAGGACCTCACTCACAAGTTTAAGTCCGAGTGGAAGGATACTTTGATGAGGAGGTTCTGCTCGGAGAAACGCCGCCTCCCGCTGTACTGACAGGAGGGACTGGAGAGAGGACAGCGCTGCCTCCACTCAAAGTACCGGTAGGTTCAAAGTCTGTGTGTGTGTGTGTGTGTGTCTCATGGCAATGCATATCCCTCTGTTGACTGCTTTAAAATGCAATGTTTGAGAGATGCTTCTGGTGTTACATCTAATATGTTGTATAGTCAAGTGTTTTATGGATATTCATAACATTGCTTCTATGTAATGTGGTGTAGGCTATAGGCTACCTGGTCATATTGCTTTTGGTTATGTTTAATGTGATGATTAGGTGTTGCGCAAATAGAGTATACGGGATTTTTTAAAAAAATTATAAATATACGTACTGTAGGCTAATAATAATTGTGCCCTGCCCTCCCATGCATTTCATATGCCCCCCTTAAGACTGAGGTCTGGCGACGGGTCTGAAGAGGACCCCTGACACGCACAACAAGATAACACAACAACCACATTTTCAATTGACAATCATTGATTTAAATGGATGTGGTCAATAGATTTGTATAGGCATATATACTCATTTAATTTAACTTGTAAGCCAAGGTTGGATTAGTAGGTCTATGTAACATGCACCTGGATAACCGCGTCATGAATCGGAACGGGCTCCAACGTCCTCATATACACATTATGACAAAATAAAGAGCTTAATCTTTCACGAAATAAAGACATAGAAGAAAACAGGTTCTAGAAACTCAATTTCTCCATGGCAATAGAATGTAAACATGTATGTTGCGCCAAAAATAACCAAATATCGCCTACAACTCAATTCTCAGTGCAGCATATTGGACGACTCCACAGGCATTGATCATTCGCGACTTTAAGTAATTCCTGTTATCTCTTGAGCATCCCGTATATTTATAGCGCTGCATTTCGTCCCCCTCTGACCATGGATAGGGTTGGGAGCATTCCTGAGTCCACTTATGGTCCCACTAAGGTAATCTTAGGAGATATTCCTTTTGGCATACTGTAAATGCCTGTGCATAATGTACCTAATAAAGCATAATTATTTTAATTATCTTCAAAGGAATTCTGTAGAAGCAGCCTTTATTTTCAGACTCTGCAGGCCTGCTGGGAGGAAGCATATTACAATAAACAGGTAAGATTCATCCCACAAAAACAGTAACCACAGAAAAAAAGAGAGAGATTTAATCCCAAAACAAGAGTTTTATTTCAAGATAGTTTAGAGAAGATGGTCATAAGATCACTTGCAAATTGTGAGACATGAGCAGTTGTGAAATGTTGCGAGAAGCCCTTCTGAAAGCACATTATATGGTCTTTAGTGGCACGGTCTCACACCTTACCTCATCTTGCAGAAGAAGCTCATGGTCCACTATCTGCTGCTCCAGAGTCGAGGCCAGGTCTCGCCCCATGTCACCATGGAGCACATGAGCGACTGGCTGGTGTCTCAGGGCAAAAAATCCCTTAGGGAGAGGTGAGTACCACGTCAGCTCTCACCTTCACTGCCATTCTCTGTCACCAGCAGCACTCCAGGAGGTGTGGGTAAAATAAACAACAGAAAATAGGAAGCCAGGAAAGTTGAAATGCTTTGTGTTTTATTTGAAGGGTGTGGAAGGAAACCCTGGAGGAGGGGAACGAACTCGCTCGGCTGGTAAGAGAATGAGAGTTAGAGACTTAGACTATCAGTCAGTGAGCTCTTTTCTAGCCTTTCAACAACTAGTTAGTACAGCAGAATATATCTGTTGTGAAATTACACTAATGGGACTTCCTGTTTCCTACGGCAGACCTGGGAAGTAAACACCTGCCTAAAAATGATTGACATGGAGCACGAGGCTGTCTGCAAGCTCCGCCACTCTATGCACCCCACCTCTCCAGCTGGTGCTGACATGTGAGTTCCATGTACTGCCCTGCATACAGCTTGCTCCATTCATCTACACATCTGGAGCTATGCAGAAAGAAACTAGGGCAGTGTTCTCTGTGTGAACATTGCACATCGTTTAGCTTTCTCTGCTGCTTTTTGTTGATTTCAGCGACCCTAAGGTCCACAGCATCGTGGAAAGAGCTGTGAGGAGCATTCTGGACAAGCTGTCCAATAAGCCCTGTAGCAACCTGCTCAGCCCATCCCAGGTGGTGGTGGAGCTGGTGCCCAGGATCCTCCTGGCCCTGTGGCTTCAGCCAGAGGAAGGCCATTCAGATCACCCCATCCTCCTAAGCGGGATGGCTGTGAGTATGGTGGTGGCCGTAGGGGAGAAGCTCTCCAACATGTTGAAGGCCTCTTCTCCTCACACCCCTTTCTCCCGTGCTGCTGCTTTTGACTCTGTGAGGTCGATCCTCGGGAGAATCAGGCAGTCCTTCTCCCTGGATGACCTCACAACCCCCTTTTTTATGAGCTCTGTCTGTGCCTTTGTGGCGGACGAGGTGAAAAGCTACTTCCAGCCTACTGCAGACACCCTGCCAGTCCCCCTGTCCTAGTGGTGGCCGTCTCCGCCACACTACCAGCTGACATCCAAGCAGGTGAGTAGCACTCATAGAGAGCACTCTGACAGATGCCTTTTGTCATGACATCCTGGTGCCTTGTAGTAGTAAAGCCAATCAGGATTTTAATTGTCACCCCAAACACAGATGCAGACCTGGCTTCTTCGCACCTGGAGGTTGTGGACATCACCCCTAACAAAGAGGCTCACCTGGCTTCTTCCCACCTGGAGCTTGTGGACATCACCCCTAACACAGAGTTAGACCCGGCTTCTTCCTATCAGAAGGTTGTGGAAACCACCCCTAACACAGAGGCAGACCGGGCTTCTTCCCACCTGGAGGTTGTGGACATCCCCCCTAACACAGAGGCAGACCCGGCTTCTTCCCACCTGGAGCTTATGGACATCCCCCCTAACACAGAGGCAGACCCGGCTTCTTCCCACCTGGAGCTTATGGACATCCCCCCTAACACAGAGGCAGACCGGGCTTCTTCCCACCTGGAGGTTGTGGACATCCCCCCAACACAGAGGCAGACCCGGCTTCTTCCCACCTGGAGCTTATGGACATCCCCCCTAACACAGAGGCTGTAACGATCCCGGCAGTCTGAGTCGGGTCCTGTCTGTGGACTAGTTTTTTCTGCTCGTGATCTCCAGTTTCCCGAGGGTTCTGGAACGCTCCGGGGAGCTCTCTTGATTTCCGCACCTGCATCCCATCAGCAATCTGCACACCTGGTCCTGATCATCACCCTTCTTAGGCTCTGGCCTAACATCCATTCCCTGCCGGATCGTTAGCCATGAACAGTAGGTTTACCAGCGTATCAGTCTTAGAGTACTAGCGTTAGTTTTGTTGTTTTTGCACCTTGTTGAGCTTTACTTACCTCCGTTTTGTCCATCTGCAGTCACCCGTCCGGAACCTTCATCCAACCTCTGCCTGGTGGGCGCCACCCATGATGGGATCAACCACTGCACCCCCAACAACTAATCAACGCCGCCCGCTCTGTTCTACTGGACTATTCAGCATCACTCTTGAATCTGTAAATAAACACTCACCTTCGTTCAACTTACCTTGTCCTGGTCTGCTTCTGGGTTCTGGCTTTGCAACTCGTGACAGAACGATCCGGCCAGTAATGAACCCAGCGGACCTGGACTCTGTTCGCCATGCCATTACCCATCAGGAGAAGATGTTGGGCCATCATAGCACGGTACTACAGGAGATCGCGTTGTCAGTTCGGAACCTTTCTACCGGTCTGACGGAGGTCCAGAACCAACGCCAGTTTCCGGTGGAGGATCCACTACCGGTTTCACCCATCTCGCCTGCCGCTTCTGGAGCTGTGTCCTTCCGTGAGCCCAAGGTTCCGACGCCGGATAAATATGAGGGGGAGCTGGGAAGATGCCGTTCCTTCCTTATGCAGTGTGGATTAGTGTTCGATCTACAGCCCTACTCTTATGCCACAGACAAGGCTAGGATAGCCTTTGTGATTGAGTTGCTGCGTGGTCGAGCGCTGGAGTGGGCTTCAGCCGTTTGGGAACGACAGGATCCCTGCATGGCTTCATACCAGGGGTTCACGGCCGAGATGAGGAAGCTCTTCGACCATTCCGTCCGAGGGAGGGACGCAGCTAGGCGCCTGTTTTCGCTTCGCCAAGGAACTCGCAGCGTGGCCGACTTCGTGATCGAGTTCAAGACGTTGGCTGTGGAGAGTGGGTGGAATGAGGAGTCTCTGCAAGCGGCCTTTTACCAGGGTCTGTCGGAGCAGCTCAAGGATGAGTTGATCTCCTATCCGGAGCCTAGTGACCTGGACAGCTTGGTAGCCTTGTCTATTCGGGTGGATAATCGAGTCCGAGAGCGAAGGAGGGAGAAGCAATGGGTTCCGTCCAACCGATCAGCTTCTCAGGTTCCAGTCGGGTCGTCAAACCGCGCGGCTCGCTAAAGTTGGGAGGACTTTTAGCGAGCCAGTTTCGACCTCTCAATACCTCTGTCAGACCCCGTTTCCCGGCTACCCTTATGAACAGGAATCAGAGCTTAGCGATTAACGCTTTTATCGATTCAGGTGCCGATGGAAGCTTTCTAGATGCCGAGTTGGTGGAACAGCTGGGGCTTTCCAAGGAGCAATTGCCGGAAGCCATTGAAGCTACCACTCTGGACGGCAGTAGTCTGGCACGTATCACGATGAGGACTGAACCGGTTAAGATGCTGTTGTCGGGGAATCATTCTGAGATGATTTCATTCTTCATTCTGCCGTCTTCCCATGTTCCTCTGGTCCTTGGATACCCCTGGCTGAAGGAACACAATCCCACGTTCGATTGGGTGACGGGCAAGGTAACGAGTTGGAGCCTTGATTGTCATGCTAACTGTCTCAAGACTGCCTGTCCCCATTCGGTTCCCAGTCAGGTGATTGAGGCTAAACCCCCAGATTTGTCCCTGGTTCCCGAGACATATCACGATTTGGGGGAAGTTTTCAGTAAGCAGAAGGCTCTGTCACTCCCTCCCCACCGACCATATGATTGTGCCATCAACCTGTTCCCTGGAGCTGTCTACCCCAAGGGAAGGTTATACAGTATCTCCCGACCTGAACGTGAGGCTTTGGAGACCTACATCAAGGAGTCCCTAGCTGCTGGTCTCGTTCGTCCCTCGTCATCACCCCTGGGGGCAGGATTCTTCTTTGTGGGTAAGAAGGATGGCTCTCTTCGACCGTGCATTGATTATCGGGGGTTGAATGACATCACGGTCAAGAACAAGTATCCCCTGCCCTTGATGAGTTCTGCCTTCGACTCCTTACAGGGTGCTACGGTGTTCACCAAGCTAGACCTACGCAATGCGTATCACATGGTCCGGATCAGAGAGGGGGACGAGTGGTTGACGGGTTTCAATACACCGATGGGTCACTTCGAGTATCAGGTGATGCCGTTTGGACTGACCAATGCTCCAGCGGTATTCCAGAGTATGGTGAACGACGTCCTGAGAGATATGATCGGTCTCTTTGTGTTTGTTTACCTGGATGACATTCTGATCTTCTCGAAGGAACCTTCCGACCACGTCCAGCATGTCCGGCAGGTTCTGCAGCGATTGTTGGAGAATCGCCTGTTCGTGAAGGCCGAGAAGTGCGAGTTTCACGCCCACACGACATCCTTTCTCGGGTACATCATCTCCAGGGGAGAGATTAGGATGGACCAGGAGAAGGTTAGAGCGGTTCTGGAATGGGCCCAGCCCGGTACGAGATTGCAGCTCCAGAGATTTTTTGGGGTTTGCGAATTTCTACCGCAGATTCATCCGGGATTACAGCCGTGTGGCCGCTCCGTTAACTGCCTTGACTTCCAGTATCAGGACCTTCAAGTGGAATCCGGAGGCGGATCGAGCGTTTCTGGATTTGAAGAGGCGATTCACCAACGCACCGATTCTCTCTCAACCGGACACGGCCCGTCAGTTCGTCGTTGAAGTGGACGCGTCTGATGTGGGAGTTGGCGCCATCCTGTCGCAGCGATGCTCCACGGACAGTAAACTCCATCCCTGCGCCTACTACTCGTCGCCTTTCGCCTGCGGAGAGGAATTACGATGTGGGTAACCGGGAGCTTCTCGCGGTGAAACTTGCCTTGGAGGAGTGGCGCCACTGGTTGGAGGGGCGGAGCAACCGTTTATTGTCTGGACTGACCACAAGAATCTTGCTTACGTGCAATCGGCTAAACGTCTCAACTCCCGTCAGGCCAGGTGGGCGTTGTTTTTCGGACGATTCAAGTTTTCCCTGACGTTCCGACCTGGATCTAAGAACGGCAAGGCGGACGCCTTGTCCCGGATGTTCTCCAAGACGGAGGAGAGTGGGTCCAAGACCGAGACAATTCTCCCCCCGAACTGCGTCGTGGGAGCAGTTATGTGGAAGATTGAGGAGGAGGTGCTGGCGGCCCTTCGGACTCAGCCCGGTCCCGGTAACGGTCCACCCGGTCGGTTGTTTGTGCCTGAGTCGGTTCGTCCTGCTGTCCTCAAATGGTCCCACGCCAGCAAGATGGCTTGTCACCCTGGCGTGGCTCGGACAATGGCGTTTCTTCGCAGACGTTTTGGTGGCCTGCCATGGCCGAGGATACTCGGGGTTTTGTTGCTGCCTGTCCAGTGTGTGCGCAGAATAAGAGTACCAATCGGCCCAGCTCTGGACTACTTCACCCCCTTCCTATTCCCCGGCGACCATGGTCGCATCTGGCCCTGGACTTCGTCACTGGGTTGCCCGCTTCTGAGGGGAACACGGTCGTTCTGACTATCGTGGACAGATTCAGCAAGTTCGCCCACTTTGTGCCAATTGCCAAGCTTCCCTCTGCCTCGGAGACGTCCGAGATCCTGGTTAGGGAGGTTTTCAGGGTCCACGGGTTGCCCAGTGATATCGTTTCCGACCGTGGCCCTCAGTTTACCTCTGCTGTCTGGAAGTCCTTCTGTTTGGCCATTGGAGCTACAGTCAGTCTCACATCTGGTTTTCACCCCCAATCCAATGGTCAGGCGGAGAGAGCCAACCAGAAGATGGAAACCACGCTACGCTGCCTGGTCTCTTCCAACCCCACCTCCTGGGTCTCTCAGTTGCCTTGGGTTGAGTATGCCCACAATACTCTCCCTACATCTGCCACTGGGATGTCTCCCTTCCAGTGCCTGTATGGCTACCAACCTCCCTTGTTCCCTTCTCAGGAGAAGGAGCTCTCAGTGCCCTCGGTTCAGGCCCATATTCGTCGTTGCCACCGGACCTGGCATCGGGCCAGAAAGGCACTCCTTAGAGTTTCGGACCGGTATCAGCTCCAGGCGAATCGTCGCCGGATCCCCGCTCCCACCTATACCATCGGAGATAGGGTCTGGTTGGCCACACGGGATCTTCCGTTACGGACTGAGTCTAAGAAGTTGTTACCGAAGTTCATTGGTCCGTTTGTGGTGGAGAAGGTGATCAATCCAGTGGCAGTTCGACTCAAACTACCGAGGACGCTCAGAGTCCATCCCACCTTTCATGTCTCCTGCCTCAAGCCGGTTTTCCTCAGTCCTCTGTTGCCTCCTCCGCCTCCTCCTCCTCCTCCTCGGATGATCGGAGGTGGTCCTGCCTACACGGTGCGACGAATCATGGATTCCAGACGGCGGGGCCGGGGTTTCCAGTATCTCGTGGACTGGGAGGGGTATGGTCCTGAAGAGAGGAGTTGGATTCCGCGGCGACAGATCCTAGATGCTGACCTCATCCGTGACTTCTACCGCCTCCATCCTGGCGCTCCGGGAGTCCGCCCGGTGGCGTTCGTCGGAGGGGGTACTGTAACGATCCCGGCAGTCTGAGTCGGGTCCTGTCTGTGGACTAGTTTTTTCTGTTCGTGATCTCCAGTTTCCCGAGGGTTCTGGAACGCTCCGGGGAGCTCTCTTGATTTCCGCACCTGCATCCCATCAGCAATCTGCACACCTGGTCCTGATCATCACCCTTCTTAGGCTCTGGCCTAACATCCATTCCCTGCCGGATCGTTAGCCATGAACAGTAGGTTTACCAGAGTATCAGTCTTAGAGCCTAGCGTTAGTTTTGTTGTTTTTGCACCTTGTTGACTTTACTTACCTCCGTTTGTCCATCTGCAGTCACCCGTCCGGAACCTTCATCCAACCTCTGCCGGTGGTCGGCGGCTGCCGACCCATGATGGGATCAACCACTGCACCCCCCAACAACTAATCAACGCCGCCCGCTCTGTTCCACTGGATTATTCAGCATCACTCTTGAATTTGTAAATAAACACTCACCTTCGTTTCAACTTACCTTGTCCTGGTCTGCTTCTGGGTTCTGGCTTTGCAACTCGTGACAGAGGCAGACCGGGCTTCTTCTCACCTGGAGGTTGTGGACATCACCCTTTACACAGAGGCAGACCCGGCTTCTATCCACCTAGAGGTTGCGGACATCACCCCTAACACAGAGGCAGACCTGGCTTCTTCCCACCTGGAGGTTGTTTACAAAACAAGTAGCACAGAGGCAGACCCGGTATCTTACCACCTGGAGGTTGAGGACATCACTCCTAACACAGAGGCAGACCTGGCTTCTTTCCACCTGGAGGTTGCGGATATCACCCCTAACACAGAGGCAGACCTGGCTTCTTCCCACCTGGAGGTTGCGGACATCACCCCTAACACAGAGGCAGACCTGGCTTCTTCCCACCTGGAGGTTGTTTACAAAACCCGTAGCACAGAGGCAGACCCGGTATCTTACCACCTGGAGGTTGAGGACATCACTCCTAACACAGAGGCAGACCTGGCTTCTTTCCACCTAGTTGTTGTGGACATCACTTTTGACACAGAGGCAGACCCGGCTTATTCCCAGCTGGAGGTTGTGGAAGTCACCCCTAATATAGAGGTAGAACCTGTCTCTTCCCACTTGGAAGTTGTGGACATCACACCTTACACAGAGGCAGACCCGGCTTCTACCCACCTGAAGGTTGTGGACATCACCCCTAACACAGAGGCAGACCCGGCTTGTTCTCAGCTGGAGGTTTTGGACCTCTCCCCTAACACAAATGCATACCCGGCTTCTTCACTCTTGGAGGTTGTGGACGTCACACTTGAAGAAAAGCCTCTCATGGTGGCCGTCTCCGCCACTCTGCCATCTGCCATCCAAGCAGGTGAGTAAGACTTATAGAAAGCACTCTGACAGGTGCCATTTGTCATGATAACATGTAAAGTGTTGGTCCCATGTTTCATGAGCTGAAATAAAAGATCCCATTCAACTGGCCAGTGTTTAGAACCTACGGTTTGCATTTATTTACGTTCTGTCCCGCTTTTGCCCTTTTCCAGAGGATGTTGCTGTGGTCACCCCGACGTCACCCCACACGTCACCAAGGACGTGACCCTGGATGTTCCATGCAGGGCGAGGAAAGGGGCAGTCCGGCGTTTTTTTGCAGGCTTTGGAGGGCAGTGTGCTGCTGCGCTTGCCACAAGGAAGAGGAGGAACAATATTAACTATTCATTAGACCAGAAACAGGATTGAACCATAGACCATTAAATTCTTTGCATTATAGTTGCCTTCAATTCTGATTTTCTTCTGTTTAATTCTTAATTAATTTCAGAACATTTCTCTAAACTTTGTGGAGTAGGTTGTATAAATAAGTGGGAAACATCCCAATCCCAATTTTAATGCTTTTAATAATTTACCTATGACATTTTTTTTAGATGTATTATTTGACGAAAAAGTGGAGGGCGCTCAACCAACGTTGAGTCGAGGTGCAACCAAAAACCTTAATCATAATCTAAAAGGAAAAGCGCAACTCTTTCTCGCTATTAAAAATGCATTGTTTTATTCAAGCAAGGTTAAAAGATTAACGTTTAGGCCTAGTCTATGACGATATACAAGTTGTGTTTGCCCAGTTAAAGGGGGACCCAGACTCACCCTGGTTCTTGAGGGTTGCAGACACTGAATAATTATCATTTGAAATAAATGGCACTTTTCAAGTCTTGACTAAATATCTTTAATGAATATGAATTAAACATTTTATTTCATTTTTTTATTTAACCTTTATTTAACCAGGTAGGCCAGTTTAGAACAAGTTCTCATTTACAACTGCGACCTGGCCAAGATAAAGCAAAGTAGTGCGATAAAAACAACAACAACACAGAGTTACACATGAGATAAACAAAACATACAGTCAATAACACAATAGAAAATCTATATACAGTGTTTGCAAATGTAATAAGTTATGGAGGTAAGGCAATAAATAGGCCATAGTGCAAAATAATTACAATTTAGTATTAACACTGGAGTGATAGATGTGCAGAAGATGATGTACAAATAGAGATACTGCGGTGCAAATGAGCAAAATAAATAACAATATGGGGATGAGGTAGTTGGGTGGGCTAATTACAGATGGGCTGTGTACAGGTGCAGTGATCGGTAAGCTGCTCTGACAACTGATGCTTAAAGTTAGTGAGGGAGATAAGAGTCTCCAGCTTCAGAGATTTTTGCAGTTCTTTTCAGTCATTAGCAGCAGAGAACTGGAAGGAATGGTGGCCAAAGGAGGGGTGATATACCTGCTGGAGCGCATACCACGGGTGGGTGTTGCTATGGTGACCAATGACTTCAGATAAGGCTGGGATTGATGACCTGGAGCCAGTGGGATTGGCGACGAATATGTAGTGAGGGCCAACCAACGAAAGCGTACAGGTCACAATGGTGGGTAGTATATGGGGCTTTGGTGACAAAACGGATGGCACTGTGATAGACTACATCCAATTTGCTGAGTAGAGTGTTGGAGGCTATTTTGTAAATGACATCGCCGAAGTCAAGGATCGGTAGGATAGTCAGTTTTACGAGGGCATGTTTGGCAGCATGAGTGAAGGAGGCTTTGTTGTGAAATAAGAAGTCGATTCTAGATTTAACATTGGATTGGAGATGCTTAATGTGAGTCTGGAAGGAGAATTTACGGTCTAACCAGACACCTAGGTATTTGTAGTTGTCCACATATTCTAAGTCAGACCCGCCGAGAGTAGTGATTCTAGTTGGGCGGGCTGGTGCATGCAGCGTTCGATTGAAGAGCATGCATTTCGTTTTAATAGCGTTTAAGAGCAGTTGGAGGCTACGGAAGGAGTGTTGTATGGCATTGAAGCTCGTTTGGAGGTTTGTTAACACAGTGTCCAATGAAGGGCCAGATGTATACAAAATGGTGTCGTCTGCGTAGAGGTGGATCTGAGAGTCACCAGCAGCAAGAGCGACATCATTGATAAACACAGAGGACAGAGTCGGCCGAGAATTGAACCCTGTGGCACCCCCATAGAGACTGCCAGAGGTCCAGACAACAGGCCCTCCGATTTGACTCATTGAACTCTATCTGAGAAGTAGTTGTTTGAGAAACCAAGGCTATTTAGTCTGCCAATAAGAATGCGGTGATTGACAGAGTCGAAAGCCTTGGCCAGGTCGATAAAAGACAGTACTGTCTGTTATCGATCGCGGTTATAATATCGTTTAGGACATTGAGCGTGGCTGAGGTGCACCCATGACCAGCTCGGAAACCAGATTGCATAGCGGAGAAGGTACGGTGCGATTCGAAATGGTCGGTGATCTGTTTGTTAACTTGGCTTTCAAATACTTTCGAAAGACAGGGCAGGATGGATATAGGTCTGTAACAGTTTGGATCTAGATTGTCACCCCCTTTGAAGAGGGGGATGACTGCGGCAGCTTTCCAATCTCTGGGGATCTCAGATGATACGAAAGAGAGGTTGAACAGGCTAGTAACAGGGGTTGCTACAATTTCGGCGGCTAATTTTAGAAACAAAGGGTCCAGATTGTCTAGCCCAGCTGATTTGTAGGGGTCCATATTTTGGGGGGGTTCATGAGCAAGTTGCAGAGCTGGTGGCCGGGGTAGGGATAGCCAGTTGGACAGCATGGCCAGCCGTAGCAAAATTCTTATTGAATTTCTCGATTATCGTAGATTTATCGGTGGTGACAGTGTTTCCTAGCCTCAGTGCAGTGGGTAGCTGGGAGGAGGTGCTCTTATTCTCCATGGACTTTACAGTGTCCCAAATTGTTTTGGAGTTAGTGCTACAGGATGCAAATTTCTGTTTGAAAAAGCTAGCCTTTGCTTTCCTAACTGATTGTGTATATTTGTTCCTGACTTCCCTGAAAAGTTGCATATCGCGGGTGCTGTTCGATGCTAATGCAGTACGCCACAGGATGTTTTTGTGCCTGTCAAGGGCAGTCAAGTCTGGGCTGAACCAGGGGCTATATCTGTTCTTAGTTCAGAATTGTTTGAATGGGGCATGCTTATTTAAGATGGAGAGGAAAGCACTTTTAAAGAACAACCAGGCATCCTCTACTGACGGAATGAGGTCAACTACAATTGACTTGAGGATCAGAGCAGGAAGGCTGACTGGCTAGCCCTGAAGGCCCTCTGCCTCTACCTCTGTGTGGTTCATCTCAGCAAAGAGGTTGTATGGGTTGTCTGTCTCTCACTGGGTGTGAATCACTATCACTATGACCTCTCTGCCCGTTGGCCTGATCACAGAAGCAGGGGTGATGGCATCCAGGGTAACCTCTTCCTCTCCTGTATCTAACGCATCTTTCTGGCTGTGAGTTCGACTGAGGTCACTCGTTCTCTCGCCCAGGGTGTTGGATAGTTTCTCCTCCTCTGTGTCTGGTGTATTTTCTAAATTGTAGAATAATAGTGAAGACATCAAAACTATTAAATAACACATATGGCATCATGTAGTAACCAAAAACGTGTTACACATATCAAAATATGTTTGAGATGTGAGATTCTTCAAAGTAGCCACCCTTTGCCTTGATCACAGCTTTGTACATACAGAATAATACGAAATGTTCTGAGACCAGGTTGCGCTTTCACCTCCCTCGGTAAGAGGGGAATAAGGCAACCTCAGAGTTACATTCAAGGATACTTTATTGACACACACGGATGAAATGGACATGGAAAGGTAGTGGAATGATAGTGGTCCTGTAATGGACAGATAACAGGGCTAATGAATATGCACAATAACTGATAGCACAAGTAGAGCAACAACACTATTAACAAAGGAAGGGCTCTATTAATGGCATAATGCTACCTGCAGAGTATTACACAACACAGTAAACACAGAGAGGCAACGTACAATAGGCAATGGTAGTAACTATAAAGAACAACAAGCAAGAATGATATACATGTTACAAACTCACTTTGTGCACGTACACTATCCCACGGTATCTCTGTGCATTCAAATTGTCATAGATAAAATGCAATTGGGTTCATTGTCCGTAGCTTATGCCTGCCCATACCATAACCCCACTGCCACCATGGGGCATTCAAAACGTTGACGTCAGCAAACAGCTCGCCCATATGCTGCTTTACAAGTGGTCTGAAGCCGTGAGGCCAGTTAGAAGTACTGCCAAATTCTCTAAAGCCGCCTTGGATTATGGTTGAGAAATTAACATACATTTATCTGGCAACAGCTCTGGTGGACATTCCGGCAGTCAGTAAGCCAATTGCACGCTGCCTCATAACTTGAAACATCTGTGGCATTGTGTTGTGTGACAAAACTGCACATTTTAGAGTGGCCTTTTATTGTCCTCAGCACAAGGTGCACCTGTCTAATTATCATGCTGTTTAATCAGTTTCTTGATATGCCACATTTGTCAGGTGGATGGATTATCTTGGCAAATGAGAAATGCTCGCTTACAGGGATGTAAACAAATTTGTGCACACAATTTGAGAGAAATAAGCTTTTTGTGCGAACGAAATATTTCACGCTTTTATTTCAGCTCATGAAACCAACACTTTACATATTGCGTTAATATTTTTGTTCAGTGTAGTTATTAGGTTGGGAGAATGGGATCCTATCTGGGCTAGCTAAAGCCAACTTCATGGTTAGTAGTATGACAGAGAAAAAATAACAAGACACATTTAAACATCACAAATCTGAGGGGGCAGGTGACCCTGTGCCCCCTTTGGGCATGACGTCTCTGCTATCAACCACATCATTCTGTCTCCGTGAATATTCAAAACAGACACATTCATTCAGGTCTGGTACTGTTCCTACCATATAGATCAGGGATGGACAATTCCTGTCCTTGGGGGCCGGAGTGGTGTCACACTTTTTCCGCACACTCTAGGAGGTCAGATGCAATAATTTTATAACCTAATAACCAAAGTTCGACAACAAGCTGTCTTCATCAGGGTATCCTGACTGGTGTTATTAAATTATTGCATCTGAGCTCCTAGAGTGCTTCTTTTCAAGTGTTCTACTCGATAGCCAGCACCTCGCCTAAATATTGCTCCATATTAATCTGGTACTGGTCCTACCAATAGATCAGGGATGGACAATTCCAGTCCTTGGGGGGTCGGAGTGGTGTCACACTTTTTCCCCATCCCTAGCAAACACAGCTGATTAAACTTATTGCATTCTAAACTGAAGCCCATGAGTACTTGATTATTAGAGTCAAATGTGTTAGCTGGGGCTGGGGAACAAGTGTAACACCAATCAGGTCCCGAGGACTGGAGTTGCCCATCCCTGATATAGATGCTCTGTTTGCACACATCGAGGGATGTGGTGACAGTGGAGACAAGGGAACACACATAAACAGCTTTGTCCTTTTAGAAGGTCGTCATAATCCTTACATAAATATGATGTGTATGCAAGAAATGCAGAGCCACTTCCAAAAACATATTGACAGAGTCTAGTATTGTCATGAACGTCGTATGAAGGAGTGGACCAAAGCGCAGCGTTAGTTGCGAACATACTTGCTTTATTTAATTAAAGCATACACACGAAATAACAAAACAATAAACGACTCGTGAAGTCCTCAGTGACAATGACCGAACACGGAACAAAAACCCACAAACACAAAGTGAAACACAGACAGTTAAATATGGCTCCCAATCAGAGACAACCAGCACACTGCTGACACTCGTTGCCTCTGATTGGGAGTCACTCAGTCAAACATAGAAATAAACAACCTAGAACACCCAACATAGAAACAGAACACATAGAATGAACACACCCTGGCTCAACATAATGAGTCCCAGAGCCAGGGTGTGACAAGTATCTAGTAATCTAATCAATTCGTTTTCAACCCCTTTGTTATGGCAAGCCTAAATAATCTCAGGAGTAAAAATGTGCTTAACAAGTCACATAATCAGTTAGATGGACTCACTATGTGTGCAATAATAGTGATTTTCAAACGACTACATAATCTCTGTACCCCACACATACAATTATCTATAAGGTCCCTCAGTCCAGCAGTGAATTTGAAACATAGATTCAACCACAAAGACCAGGGAGGTTTTCCAATACCTCGCAAAGTAGGGCACCTTTTGGTAGATGGGTACAATTAAAGCAGACATTGAATATTCCTTTGAGCATGGTGAAGGTATTAATTACGCTTTGGATGGTGTATTAATACACTCAGTCACTACAAAAATACAGGCGTCCTTCCTAACTCAGCTGCCGGAGAGGAAGGAAAACTATCAGGGATTTCACCATGAGGCCAATGGTGGCTTTAAAACAGTTAGAAAGTTGAATGGCTTTGATAGGAGAAAACTGAGGATGAATCATCAACATTGTAGTTACTCCACAATACTAACCTAATTGACAGAGTATGCACTCACTAACTGTAAGTCGCTCTGGATAAGAGCGTCTGCTAAATGACTAAAATGTACATGTAAAAGAAGGAAACCTGTACATGCATTGTGTTTGCAATAAGGCACTAAAGTAAAACTGCAGATAATGTGGCAAAGAAATGAACTTTATGTCCTGAATACAAAGTGTAATGTTTGGGGCAAATCCAACACAACACATCACTGAGTACCACTCTTCATATTTCCAAGCATGGTGGTGGCTGCATCACGTTATGGGTATGCATGTCATTGGCAAGGACTAGAGACTTTTTTAGGATAAAAAGAAACGGAATAGAGCTAAGTACAGTCAGAATCCTAGAGGAAAACCTGGTTCAGTCTGCTTTCCAACAGACACTGGGAGACAAATTCCCTTTTCAGCAGGACAATAACCTAAAACACAAGGCCAAATATTCACTGGAGTTGCTTACCAAGATGACATTGAATGTTCCTGAGTGGCTTAGTTACAGTTTTGACTTAATTCGGCTTGAAAACTTATGGCAAAAAAAAAAAATGGCTGTCTATATAATCTATATTGCATATATTTTACAATCCAGTTGTGCAAAGCTCTTGGAGACTTACCCAGAAAGACACAGCTTTAATCGACTCAGGGGTGTGAATACTTATGTAAATGAGATATTTCTGTATTTCATTTCCAATACATTTGCAAAAATTTCAAAAACTTGTTTTCACTTTGTCATTATGGGGTGTTGTATGTAGCTGCGTGAGAGAAAATATTATAATTGAATCCATTTTGAATTCAGGCTGTAAGAAAACAACATGTGGAATAAGTTAAGGGGTATGAATACTTTCTGAATGCACTGTATATCTGCAAGAAAATGATAAATATGTGAATGTTTGAAAGGGGGTCATATAAACATTGCCTTATTTATATTTTTACAGACAATATTAAGTGAGTTCTGTCTGAAATAGTCATGCTATAATGGGCATAGTTTCTCAGACCAAATTTCCATTCTGGCTGAAACAAAGCAATCTGATCATGCTCCAGTCAAATACAGCTATAGGGAATGCCTATACATTGTCCAATCTCCTTCCACACATTGATTTCATTCTTCGCATCTTTATTCAGAAACAAACAAACTTGAAATTAAGTGCTGTTTCAGTGTCTTATTGCAGGTTGTGCAATGTTCAAAAGTGTGTGTGATATTAGCATTAACTTGTGTGTGTGGTGTCAAGTGTGGATGGTCCTATGTATGCAAATAGCCGAGATTGGATATTTCAGCACCATGGACAGCAGCGACATTGGGATAGCGAGATCTGTAATTCAGCAACACATGACACTGGATAGCGGCTGTCTCAGGTGAACTTGGCATTGGGAAAATCGCATCTAATAGGAAACGAGGCATAGGAGGCAAAAAGACTGAAGGAGAAGACTCCCACAGGAACTCTATGCTTAACTGTTCTGCCACATTCATTTCAAATGTTACATTTTTCGATTTGTAAATAAAAGGGAACACATCTGCAAATAATGTAAACTGACTTTTCTAACTACACTGTACAGCTTTAGTGTGTCTGTGCGTCATAGGTACAACTGCAAGCAATTCGCTTCTCAAATCCTTCTCAAATGTCTGTTTAATGTGAGAAATAAAATGAAAAACAACTGTTAGACTATTACAATGCGTACTGTCACAAATTATTACTATTCCCAACAAGACAACGAAGTGATGGTCTTTACCCACCATGGAGACTTATAAAGGCTACTTCCCCCCACCAAAAGTTCCCACGCAGAGCGATGTTGTTTACTACATCATTATGCATATGTAGCGTGGTTCGTTCTGCGTTGTGTACTTTTAATTAGGACACTGCCACAACTGGAATTCTGATGGTTGGATAATTTTTATTCGACCTAAACACGAAGAGACAAAAAAAGATGTTAGCCCTTGGTGCAGCCACAGCTCTCGGGCACCTTGCTAGTTGAAGGTCAGGCAAAGAGAACAGGTGCTGCATGCACACATTCAGTGCCTAACAACACACTATACAATACAAGTAAAATGATATACAACATAATTCTGACAAAATAAAAGACATACCTGTACACGAAGAGACAACACACAATAGGTTAGCCCTTGGTGCAGCCACAGCTCTCGGGCACCTGCGTGAGCACATAGAAACTCACTCAAACACTGACCCAAATACTCCCGAGTTACAATAGGTACCCAAATTAGCGAGCTTGGTGAAAGTTGTTAACATAAATCTTTATATTGTCCACATTGTAACAAAACCTATAGTTGCGTAACAGCACTTTGTGTAACTTTACCACAGTTCTATATTGACAAATTACGGCGCCAAGGACAACATTCCTTGCTAGTTGAAGGTCAGGCAAAAGAGAACAATAAGAGGGTACATAAA
Organism: Coregonus clupeaformis; assembly: GCF_020615455.1. Classification (NCBI taxonomy): domain Eukaryota; kingdom Metazoa; phylum Chordata; class Actinopteri; order Salmoniformes; family Salmonidae; genus Coregonus; species Coregonus clupeaformis. Next base: position 1,403,843 of record NC_059195.1, read on the forward strand.
TACAGATAACCCGCGATGGACCAAAACAAAATATACAAAACTTTTACAATTAGGTATATTTACAATATAGATATATAAAAATGTTTGTACACCAAAAAATAACATTAGCTATGCAGCTGTAATTAAATAAAAACCACATTGATATTATATTATTATTATTATTATTAACTTATTAACATCCCCTCTTGACCTGGCCTGCTTGAACTGTCCTTGTGTGCAACTTGGTGCATAATCTAGGGGAACAACATCACACTACTACATTCACCCCTACTGTTTTACACTAGATTATAAACACAAAACAAAACACATTACCTCGAAGGTAACAAAGCAAAGAAAGAAAAAAAACATTTCACACCCACAGGGCGACAGAGCAACCCAGTGTAGTCCCTTAATTCTAGACCCACAAATGGTCGATCAGCTGGAAAGCTATCCCGTGAAGGATTAGGAAAAATAAGAGGTAGCTAATCCCTTATTCAACCCAATTCAAAAAATGCCAAATACATTTTATGCTGATGAACTACACACAAAGTTACATGAATTGTCAAAAATATTAGACAAACCCACAAATCACTCTAAGACCCACTTAGATTACCACATACACACAACAAAGAAAAGGTAGGCAATATCCTACCGTCACTGAGAAACCAAGAATTGTTTCATTTCCTGTGTAGACATAGTTTGGATTAGCCTATTCACTGGCTTAATAAATCCACCTAGTCTAGTCCGAACAACCTCACCCAAAAACCTAGCAGGAATGTCACGGACAGCACCAACCGTGCTGAAAGGTCTAACCTTAGGTTGGGGAATACTACAGATCGGCATATCCGGAGCCAGCACACTTTCAATTTCCGACTTAACACTAGAAGTGTCAGACGACTGATCAGAATCCTGGTAGATTGTCACAGACCAGACTGACAAAGCATCTTCAACCAAGTTAACAACATCAGGCACAGCACCATCCCAGCTGAGTGGAGTTTCACTATCAGAATTCTTGTAGGCTTTGGGGATCTCAGCCCCGAAACCTGAAGGATCTGGAGAAGGTCTGTATGGAGGAGCGGGCCAAAATCCCTGCTGCAGTGTGTGCAAACCTGGTCAAGACCTACAGGAAACGTATGATCTCTGTAATTGCAAACAAAGGTTTCTGTACCAAATAATAAGTTCTGCTTTTCTGATGTATCAAATACTTATGTCATGCAATAAAATGCAAATTAATTACTTAAAAATCATACAATGTGATTTTCTGGATTTTTGTTTTACATTCCGTCTCTCACAGTTGAAGTGTACGTATGATAAAAATTACAGACCTCTACATGCTTTGTAAGTAGGAAAACCTGCAAAATCGGCAGTGTATCAAATACTTGTTCTCCCCACTGTATGTACTGGATATCATTTTTATTTTACATTTTTAGTCATTTAGCAGACGCTCTTATCCAGAGCGACTTACAGTTAGTGAGTGCATACATCATTTTTATTTTTCATACTGGCCCCCCGTGGGAATCGAACCCACAACCCTGGCGTTGCAAACGCCATGCTCTACCAACTGAGCAACATCCCTGCCGGCCATTCCCTCCCCTACCCTGGACAACGCTGGGCCAATTGTGCGGCGCCCCATGGGTCTCCCGGTCGCGGCCGGCTACGACAGAGCCTGGATTCGAACCAGAATCTCTAGTGGCACAGCTAGCACTGCGATGCAGTGCCTTAGACCACTGCGCCACTCAAAGGGTGCCAGCTTTGCAACCCATCTCTGCTCGCATGCATCGTCTCGGCTTTGTAAGAATATATTTGAGTGGATTGTTGTCGGTCCACACAGTAAACTTATGCCCTCGCAGCCAATGGCTGAATTTATCATGAATGGCCCATTTCATGGCTAGAAATTCCAGCCGGTGAGCAGGATACTTGGATTGTGCATGATTAAGAGATTTACTAGCAAAAGCTATCGGCCTGGCTATGTCCTTCCCATCTTGCACTTGTGATAGTACAGCTCCCAAACCACTAGTAGATGCATCCACGGAAAGTAGAAATGGCTGAGAAAAATCTGGATGAACCAGCAGTGCCTGGTCAACTAGTGCTGATTTCAAAGCTTCAAAAGCGAGTCGACATTCGGCAGTCCAGTCTGCAGCAGTGAGCCTGCGAGGGGGACCAGGCCTCTTCCTACCCTTGCCTCTCCTAGGCTTCTTCTGACCTGTAGTTAGCTGAAACAATGGCCTAGCAACCATGGAACAATTCTCAATGTAGTGCTGATAGTATACTACCATACCAAGGAAATAACCTATTTTGATAGGAGACGGTGGACACCATCAGCTTCCATTATCTCACTCTCAGTCACATTCAAAATGGTTTGAACTTTAGCAGGGTCAGTGGCTACACCCTCCTGAGAAATGATGTGGCCCAAAAACTTTACAGACCTCCTCAGAAACTTGCACTTAGACGGAGACAGTTTAAGGTTGTGCTCCTGCAACCGCTGAAAAACCATCTCAAGTCTCTGCAGACTCTCGTCCTCCGTCTTAGCAAAAACCATCAGATCATCCAAGTAACAAAGGAGACTTAGAACGTTTTGGTCACCAAAGATGGTCAGCATCATTCTCATAAAAGTAGCCGGCCTGTTGCAGAGGCCCTGAGGTAACCGATTGTACTCGTGCAGACCTAAAGGGGAGGAAAAGGCAGTGTATTTCTTGTCCTCTTCATGCAGTGGCACGTTGTAATACCCTGACGTCAAATCCATTGTGCTGAAGAAGGCATTACCTCCCAGCGCGGCCAGTACATCAGCCTGATGAGGCAGGGGATGAGCATCCTTTACTGTGCGGGCATTTAACCACCTGAAGTCAGTACATAGGCGCAAGTCCCCATTCTTTTTCCATACCAGCACCAATGGTGAGGCATACTCGCTGCTGGATTTTCTGACGATTTCCTTTTCCTCCATATCATCCAGTGTTTCCCTGAGTTTTTGGTAATGAGCTGGAGACAGCCTACGATAAGGTCATCGAAATGGGCGGTCATCAGTCAGCCGTATGCGAAGGCAGAACTCCTTTGCCTCGCCACAATCTAGGCTATGTCTAGAGAACACTGTGTCATACTTCCCAATTAAGTTGACAAGTTTATCTTTCCAGAACTGTGAAACTGGACACTCCTCAACAGACAGGCCTTGAAGTCCAAGATTCCTCAGTGTACTGTTGCCATTATCTACACTGCCACCAACTGAACTCTTAGCTGTCAGACTGCCATGTGATCTGTCACATTGAGCCTTTGCCACATTCTGATGAGCTGCTTGCTGCTTGACATCATTAAAATACTCCAATGCAATGCAAGGGTACACATCCGCCACTTTAGCATTTCGTCTCAGGGTAACTGGCGATGTTGTTGGATTCACAATCTTCACAGGGAGCCATCCATCCCCCCACAGAGGCGTAACTACTCTCCCCCACTAGTATGTGTCGATTCACACAACGAGACGTGCTGGGCTCGACAACAACAGTACTGCCCACAGAGAGTTTTGTCTTTGGGGGTAGGCGGCCCCACACCAGATGCTCACTCATGGGTTGGAGCGTTACTGCTCTCTTCAACTTAATGGTGCCCACTTTATCTGGGATGGAGTCTCCTCTCCATCTCTCCAGATTTGACATCACACTGGCTAGAGGAACCTGGTGTACCCGCCACCCGCCAGTAGCTGTCATTTGATTTGAACTGTCTAATCAGAGACTTCAACACATTAGTGCCCACAATGAGTTCATCAACCTGCCCATCAACAATAAGCACTGGGACTACATAACAGAAGCCATAAAGTTGAATTTTTAAGTCACACATGCCCACTGGGCTAGTTTGTTCCCACCACAACCCACCAGGATGATGTCTGAAGGAGCTAGAAAGTTCCCCTCTACCACGCCTGCCTCCCTCAACCGAGGTACAATATCTGCGCGCAGAGTAGTAGCCATGGACCCACTATCTAACATCCCCTTCAGCTCAACTTTATCCTGTACTAGCACAGTGGTGTAAAACAAACTGTCATTCTGAGTAATTCTCATTGTGTTCTGAAAAATGACTGTGTTGTTCTTGGGTACTGACTCACAAAAGTAAGAATAAACAGATTGGATATCATCATCAGTGGAGGAAAAATAAGAATGCTCCACATTGCCCTCCTCAGAACGGAGGCTTTCTAGTTTTCCTGAGACCTGCCAGTCTGTCCACATCCAGGGTTCTGTCGCTGCCCAGCCTCACTACAGTCAAAGCTCATGTGGCCCGGAGAAAAGCACTTGACGCACAGCTGGTGCATCTGACAGTGAGCTTTGGCCTAGTGATTAGTGCATCCACAGACAGCACACTCATGCTGACGTTTGTGGAACTGTTTACAGGGCCCTCTACATTTAACATGTTTAAGTCATTTAGCAGACGCTCTTATCCAGAGCAACTTACAGTTTGTGCATACGTTACTTTTTTTTCTTCATACCCCCCATGGGAATCGAACCCACAACCCTGGCGTTGCAAACACCATGCTCTACGAACTGAGCCGGCCATTCCCTCCACTACCCTAGGTGACGCTGGTCCAATTGTGCGCCGCCCCATGGGTCTCCCTGTCACGGCCGGCTACGACAGAGCCTGGATTCGAACCAGGATCTCTAGTGGCACCGCTAGCACTGCGATGCAGTGCCTTAGACCACTGCGCCACTCACAGACTGAGTATTGCTGAGTATTGCTGACCAGAGCCTTCTCTAACAAAGTCAAAACTTTCTTTAATGTCCCACCCTCAGATACAGATGGTGCCTGGTCTGGTTCACGGCCACATTGAGAAAAATATGACACATTAGGTCTTTTCACAGGACCCACTCCCTCCTGAGGGCAGTCAAAAACAGCAGCAACCTGCTGTGAAAGTTGTGTTCTACATGCTTTACGTTCCCTTAACAGTTCATCCAACCGATCCTGTACCTCACTGGCTGTCCAGTCACGAATGGGTTTGCTCTTGAACACTTGGGCCAACTCTTTATCAGGACAGTTGCGTACAAACATGACTGCCAACTCTGAGCACTGATTGGGTAAGGTCCTGCCCTCACTCACAAGGTACTGTTCGGCTGCCTCTGCAGCTTTGTTAAGCCTAATCCAGAAATCTATTGGACCCTCATTAGCATATGGTTTGATTGAATAGAAATCAGCTAATGGCATACCTGAGCAGACAGTATCCCCAAAGTGTTGCTTGAAAACACTGAACACCGCCTTAACATCTGTGACAACAAGGTTGTTACGCTTCCAGACTTTGGTCACATCCCGTCCCTCCCCATGAGCCTAGACATCACCTCCCCAACATTCCCAGACCCAGTGTAACCCTCTTCTCTAGGTAGACTCATTAACTCCTCCCACTCCAGGACAGAGTACTTATCTGAGCTATCACCCCTAAAAAGAGGTGGAGCACTAACATCTGACTTCACAACCAGATTCAGCTTGGACGCATCAATAAAGGTTGACCCACACTGCTCAGGCAGGGGAAACTGCTGGGGTTGGTGAGGGGGACGGGCAGGAGAAAGACTTGAAACCCCAGGCTGCAGTAAACTCGCTCTGATAGATTCTCCTATCTCTGAACCAATCTGCTTAATAAGGTCACTAAGCTGACTCGGAGGCGTCCCATTATCACCGAGTACTGTGGATGATGGTACATCAAAAGACAGAGGTGGGATACCCTGGTCAGGTGGAACAAACAGCCTACCCCTCCCAGTGCTTGCAAACTCAGGACTAGCAAACGCTCTACTCCCAGGAGCTGACTGTACAATTGGTGTAAATGGAAGGACACCCCTCCCTCTACCCACACTAAAATCCCCAGCATAACACGTTTTATGGATTTGAGAATCTTCCATGGCTCAACAGAGCACTAAAATACAATGTAATTTAGTGCATTCAAATACCCAAAAAAATAAATGCAATAAACAAATTCATCCAAAACATACAAATAAGCACGAATACCTGTATCTAATGAATATGCTACATTCACTTTCACTGTTTACAGTATATATTCACTTACAGTAAACCATCAACAAATTCACATGCGCTGGTCGTGCACCTCATCCACATGCACAGCTCCGGCGGTCGGCTTGAGCTGACCAGTCGGCAGGTCACGTAATTAGGACACGGCCACAACTGGAATTCTGATGGTTGGATAATTTTTATTCGACCTGCACACGAAGAGACAACACACAATATGTTAGCTCTTGGTGCAGCCACAGCTCTCGGGCACCTTGCTAGTTGAAGGTCAGGCAAAGAGAACAGGTGCTGCATGCACACATTCAGTGCCTAACAACACACTATACAATACAAGTAAAATGATATACAACATAATTCTGACAAAATAAAAGACATAACTGCACACCACGAGACAACACACAATAGGTTAGCCCTTGGTGCAGCCACAGCTCTCGGGCACCTGCGTGAGCACATAGAAACTCACTCAAACACTGCCCCAAATACTCCCGAGTTACAATATGTACCCTAATTAGCGAGCTCGGTGAAAGTTGTTAACATACATCTTTATATTGTCCACATTGTAACAAAACCTGTAGTTGCGTAACAGCACTTTGTGTAACTTTACCACAGTTTTATATTGACAAATTACGGCGCCACGGACAACATACCTTGCTAGTTGAAGGTCAGGCAAAAGAGAACAATAAAAGGGTACATAAATACACATAACACGCGATGGACCAAACCAAAATATACACAACTTTTACAAGTAGGTGTATTTGCAATATAGATACATAAAAATGTTTGTACACCAAAAAATAACATTAGCTATGTAGCTGTAATTAAATAAAGAAACCACATTGAATTATTATTATTATTAACTTATTAACATCCCCTCTTGACCTGGCCTACTTGAACTGTCCTTGTGTGCAATTTGGTGCATAATCTAGGGGAACAACATCACACTACTACACATATAATTCAAGTCATACCTTTATTGTCATTCATGCTCTTATTTTTAACCTAGTAGTTTTGCAAAAGTGTAACCTGCGTCAATTCTAGGAAATATTGGAATAACGTGCTTAAGAGGAGCCCTGACACGCACAACAGGATAACACAACTACCACATTTTCAATTGACAATCATTGATTTAAATGGATGTGGTCAATAGATTTGTATAGGCATATATACTAATTTAATTTAACTTGTAAGCCAAGGTTGGATTAGTAGGTCTATGCAACATGCACCTGGATAACCGCGTCATGAATCGGAACGGGCTCCAACGTCCTCATATACACATTATGACAAAATAAAGATCTTAATATTTCACGAAATAAAGACATAGAAGAAAACAGGTTCTAGAAACTCAATTTCTCCATGGCAATAGAATGTAAACATGTAAGTTGCGCCAAACATATCCAAATATCGCTTACAACACAATTCTCAGCGCAGCATATTGGACGACTCCACAGGCATTGATCATTCGCGACTTTAAGTCATTCCTGTTATCTCTAGAGCATCCCGTATATTTATAGCTCTGCATTTCGTCCCCCTCTGATCATGGATAGGGTTGGGAGCATTCCTGAGTTCACTTATGGTCCCACTAAGGTAATCTTAGGAGATATTCCTTTTGGCATACTGTAAATGCCTGTGCATAATGTACCTAATTAAGCATAATTATTTTAATTATCTTCAAAGGAATTCTGTAGAAGCAGCCTTTATTTTCAGACTCTGCAGGCCTGCTGGGAGGAAGCATATTACAATAAACAGGTAAGATTCATCCCACAAAAACAGTAACCACAGAAAAAAAGAGATAGATTTAATCCCAAAACAAGAGTTTTATTTCAAGACAGTTTAGAGAAGATGGTCATAAGAGTTTTTAATATCACTTGCAAATTGTGAGACATGAGCAGTTGTGAAATGTTGCGAGAGGCCCTTCTGAAAGCACATTATATGGTCTTTAGTGGCACGGTCTCACACCTTACCTCATCTTGCAGAAGAAGCTCATGGTCCACTATCTGCTGCTCCAGAGTCGAGGCCAGGTCTCGCCCCATGTCACCATGGAGCACATGAGCGACTGGCTGGTGTCTCAGGGCAAAAAATCCCTTAGGGAGAGGTGAGTACCACGTCAGCTCTCACCTTCACTGCCATTCTCTGTCACCAGCAGCACTCCAGGAGGTGTGGGTAAAATAAACAACAAAAAATAGGAAGCCAGGAAAGTTGAAATGCTTTGTGTTTTATTTGAAGGGTGTGGAAGGAAACCCTGGAGGAGGGGAACGAACTCGCTCGGCTGGTAAGAGAATGAGAGTTAGAGACTTAGACTATCAGTCAGTGAGCTCTTTTCTAGCCTTTCAACAACTAGTCAGTACAGCAGAATATATCTGTTGTGAAATTACACTAATGGGACTTCCTGTTTCCTACGGCAGACCTGGGAAGTAAACACCTGCCTAAAAATGATTGACATGGAGCACGAGGCTGTCTGCAAGCTCCGCCGCTCTATGCACACCACCTCTCCAGCTGGCGCTGACATGTGAGTTCCATGTACTGCCCTGCATACAGCTTGCTCCATTCATCTACACATCTGGAGCTATGCAGAAAATAACTAGGGCAGTGTTCTCTGTGTGAACATTGCACATCGTTTAGCTTTCTCTGCTGCTTTTTGTTGATTTCAGCGACCCTAAGGTCCACAGCATCGTGGAGAGAGCTGTGAGGAGCATTCTGGACAAGCTGTCCAATAAGCCCTGTAGCAACCTGCTCAGCCCATCCCAGGTGGTGGTGGAGCTGGTGCCCAGGATCCTCCTGGCCCTGTGGCTTCAGCCAGAGGAAGGCCATTCAGATCACCCCATCCTCCTAAGCGGGATGGCTGTGAGTATGGTGGTGGCCGTAGGGGAGAAGCTCTCCAGCATGTTGAAGGCCTCTTCTCCTCACACCCCTTTCTCCCGTGCTGCTGCTTTTGACTCTGTGAGGTCGATCCTCGGGAGAATCAGGCAGTCCTTCTCCCTGGATGACCTCACAACCCCTTTTTTTATGAGCTCTGTCTGTGCCTTTGTGGCGGACGAGGTGAAAAGCTACTTCCAGCCTACTGCAGACACCCTGCCAGTCCCCCTGTCCTAGTGGTGGCCGTCTCCGCCACACTACCAGCTGACATCCAAGCAGGTGAGTAGCACTCATAGAGAGCACTCTGACAGATGCCTTTTGTCATGACATCCTGGTGCCTTGTAGTAGTAAAGCCAATCAGGATTTTAATTGTCACCCCAAACACAGATGCAGACCTGGCTTCTTCGCACCTGGAGGTTGTGGACATCACCCCTAACAAAGAGGCTCACCTGGCTTCTTCCCACCTGGAGCTTGTGGACATCACCCCTAACACAGAGTTAGACCCGGCTTCTTCCTATCAGAAGGTTGTGGAAACCACCCCTAACACAGAGGCAGACCGGGCTTCTTCCCACCTGGAGGTTGTGGACATCCCCCCTAACACAGAGGCAGACCCGGCTTCTTCCCACCTGGAGCTTATGGACATCCCCCCTAACACAGAGGCAGACCGGGCTTCTTCTCACCTGGAGGTTGTGGACATCCCCCCTAACACAGAGGCAGACCGGGCTTCTATCCACCTAGAGGTTGTGGACATCACCCTTTACACAGAGGCAGACCCGGCTTCTTCCCACCTGGAGCTTATGGACATCCCCCCTAACACAGAGGCAGACCGGGCTTCTATCCACCTGGAGGTTGTGGACATCACCCTTTACACAGAGGCAGACCCGGCTTCTATCCACCTAGAGGTTGCGGACATCACCCCTAACACAGAGGCAGACCTGGCTTCTTCCCACCTGGAGGTTGTTTACAAAACCCGTAGCACAGAGGCAGACCCGGTATCTTACCACCTGGAGGTTGAGGACATCACTCCTAACACAGAGGCAGACCTGGCTTCTTTCCACCTGGAGGTTGCGGATATCACCCCTAACACAGAGGCAGACCTGGCTTCTTCCCACCTGGAGGTTGTTTACAAAACCCGTAGCACAGAGGCAGACCCGGTATCTTACCACCTGGAGGTTGAGGACATCACTCCTAACACAGAGGCAGACCTGGCTTCTTTCCACCTAGTTGTTGTGGACATCACTTTTGACACAGAGGCAGACCCGGCTTATTCCCAGCTGGAGGTTGTGGAAGTCACCCCTAATATAGAGGTAGAACCTGTCTCTTCCCACTTGGAAGTTGTGGACATCACACCTTACACAGAGGCAGACCCGGCTTCTACCCACCTGAAGGTTGTGGACATCACACCTAACACAGAGGCAGACCCGGCTTGTTCTCAGCTGGAGGTTTTGGACCTCTCCCCTAACACAAATGCATACCCGGCTTCTTCACTCTTGGAGGTTGTGGACGTCAAACTTGAAGAAAAGCCTCTCATGGTGGCCGTCTCCGCCACTCTGCCATCTGCCATCCAAGCAGGTGAGTAAGACTTATAGAAAGCACTCTGACAGGTGCCATTTGTCATGATAACATGTAAAGTGTTGGTCCCATGTTTCATGAGCTGAAATAAAAGATCCCATTCAACTGGCCAGTGTTTAGAACCTACGGTTTGCATTTATTTACGTTCTGTCCCGCTTTTGTCCTTTTCCAGAGGATGTTGCTGTGGTCACCCCGGACGTCACCCCACACGTCACCAAGGACGTGACCCTGGATGTTCCATGCAGGGCGAGGAAAGGGGCAGTCCGGCGTTTTTTTTGCAGGCTTTGGAGGGCAGTGTGCTGCTGCGCTTGCCACAAGGAAGAGGAGGAACAATATTAACTATTCATTAGACCAGAAACAGGATTGAACCATAGACCATTAAATTCTTTGCATTATAGTTGCCTTCAATTCTGATTTTCTTCTGTTTAATTCTTAATTAATTTCAGAACATTTCTCTAAACTTTGTGGAGTAGGTTGTATAAATAAGTGGGAAACATCCCAATCCCAATTTTAATGCTTTTAATAATTTACCTATGACATTTTTTTTAGATGTATTATTTGACGAAAAAGTGGAGGGCGCTCAACCAACGTTGAGTCGAGGTGCAACCAAAAACCTTAATCATAATCTAAAAGGAAAAGCGCAACTCTTTCTCACTATTAAAAATGCATTGTTTTATTCAAGCAAGGTTAAAAGATTAACGTTTAGGCCTAGTCTATGACGATATGCAAGTTGTGTTTGCCCAGTTAAAGGGGGGACCCAGACTCACCCTGGTTCTTGAGGGTTGCAGACACTGAATAATTATCATTTGAAATAAATGGCACTTTTCAAGTCTTGACTAAATATCTTTAATGAATATGAATTAAACATTTTATTTCATTTTTTTATTTAACCTTTATTTAACCAGGTAGGCCAGTTTAGAACAAGTTCTCATTTACAACTGCGACCTGGCCAAGATAAAGCAAAGTAGTGCGATAAAAACAACAACAACACAGAGTTACACATGAGATAAACAAAACATACAGTCAATAACACAATAGAAAATCTATATACAGTGTTTGCAAATGTAATAAGTTATGGAGGTAAGGCAATAAATAGGCCATAGTGCAAAATAATTACAATTTAGTATTAACACTGGAGTGATAGATGTGCAGAAGATGATGTACAAATAGAGATACTGCGGTGCAAATGAGCAAAATAAATAACAATATGGGGATGAGGTAGTTGGGTGGGCTAATTACAGATGGGCTGTGTACAGGTGCAGTGATCGGTAAGCTGCTCTGACAACTGATGCTTAAAGTTAGTGAGGGAGATAAGAGTCTCCAGCTTCAGAGATTTTTGCAGTTCTTTCCAGTCATTAGCAGCAGAGAACTGGAAGGAATGGTGGCCAAAGGAGGGGTGATATACCTGCTGGAGCGCATACCACGGGTGGGTGTTGCTATGGTGACCAATGACTTCAGATAAGGCTGGGATTGATGACCTGGAGCCAGTGGGATTGGCGACGAATATGTAGTGAGGGCCAACCAACGAAAGCGTACAGGTCACAATGGTGGGTAGTATATGGGGCTTTGGTGACAAAACGGATGGCACTGTGATAGACTACATCCAATTTGCTGAGTAGAGTGTTGGAGGCTATTTTGTAAATGACATCGCCGAAGTCAAGGATCGGTAGGATAGTCAGTTTTACGAGGGCATGTTTGGCAGCATGAGTGAAGGAGGCTTTGTTGTGAAATAAGAAGTCGATTCTAGATTTAACATTGGATTGGAGATGCTTAATGTGAGTCTGGAAGGAGAATTTACGGTCTAACCAGACACCTAGGTATTTGTAGTTGTCCACATATTCTAAGTCAGACCCGCCGAGAGTAGTGATTCTAGTTGGGCGGGCTGGTGCATGCAGCGTTCGATTGAAGAGCATGCATTTCGTTTTAATAGCGTTTAAGAGCAGTTGGAGGCTACGGAAGGAGTGTTGTATGGCATTGAAGCTCGTTTGGAGGTTTGTTAACACAGTGTCCAATGAAGGGCCAGATGTATACAAAATGGTGTCGTCTGCGTAGAGGTGGATCTGAGAGTCACCAGCAGCAAGAGCGACATCATTGATAAACACAGAGGACAGAGGGAGAATTGAACCCTGTGGCACCCCCATAGAGACTGCCAGAGGTCCAGACAACAGGCCCTCCGAATTGACTCATTGAACTCTATCTGAGAAGTAGTTGTTTGAGAAACCAAGGCTATTTAGTCTGCCAATAAGAATGCGGTGATTGACAGAGTCGAAAGCCTTGGCCAGGTCGATAAAAGACAGTACTGTCTTTTATCGATCGCGGTTATAATATCGTTTAGGACATTGAGCGTGGCTGAGGTGCACCCATGACCAGCTCGGAAACCAGATTGCATAGCGGAGAAGGTACGGTGCGATTCGAAATGGTTGGTGATCTGTTTGTTAACTTGGCTTTCAAATACTTTCGAAAGACAGGGCAGGATGGATATAGGTCTGTAACAGTTTGGATCTAGTGTGTCACCCCCTTTGAAGAGGGGGGATGACTGCGGCAGCTTTCCAATCTCTGGGGATCTCAGATGATACGAAAGAGAGGTTGAACAGGCTAGTAACAGGGGTTGCTACAATTTCGGCGGCTAATTTTAGAAAGAAAGGGTCCAGATTGTCTAGCCCAGCTGATTTGTAGGGGTCCATATTTTGGGGGGGGGGTTCATGAGCAAGTTGCAGAGCTGGTGGCCGGGGTAGGGATAGCCAGGTGGACAGCATGGCCAGCCGTAGCAAAATTCTTATTGAATTTCTCGATTATCGTAGATTTATCGGTGGTGACAGTGTTTCCTAGCCTCAGTGCAGTGGGTAGCTGGGAGGAGGTGCTCTTATTCTCCATGGACTTTACAGTGTCCCAAATTTTTTGGGAGTTAGTGCTACAGGATGCAAATTTCTGTTTGAAAAAGCTAGCCTTTGCTTTCCTAACTGATTGTGTATATTTGTTCCTGACTTCCCTGAAAAGTTGCATATCGCGGGTGCTGTTCGATGCTAATGCAGTACGCCACAGGATGTTTTTGTGCCTGTCAAGGGCAGTCAAGTCTGGGATGAACCAGGGGCTATATCTGTTCTTAGTTCAGAATTGTTTGAATGGGGCATGCTTATTTAAGATGGAGAGGAAAGCACTTTTAAAGAACAACCAGGCATCCTCTACTGACGGAATGAGGTCAACTACAATTGACTTGAGGATCAGAGCAGGAAGGCTGACTGGCTAGCCCTGAAGGCCCTCTGCCTCTACCTCTGTGTGGTTCATCTCAGCCAAGAGGTTGTATGGGTTGTCTGTCTCTCACTGGGTGTGAATCACTATCACTATGACCTCTCGCTCCGCCTGCCCGTTGGCCTGATCACAGGAGCAGGGGTGATGGCATCCAGGGTAACCTCTTCCTCTCCTGTATCTAACGCATCTTTCTGGCTGTGAGTTCGACTGAGGTCACTCGTTCTCTCGCCCAGGGTGTTGGATAGTTTCTCCTCCTCTGTGTCTGGTGTATTTTCTAAATTGTAGAATAATAGTGAAGACATCAAAACTATTAAATAACACATATGGCATCATGTAGTAACCAAAACGTGTTACACATATCAAAATATGTTTGAGATGTGAGATTCTTCAAAGTAGCCACCCTTTGCCTTGATCACAGCTTTGTACATACAGAATAATACGAAATGTTCTGAGACCAGGTTGCGCTTTCACCTCCCTCGGTAAGAGGGGAATAAGGCAACCTCAGAGTTACATTCAAGGATACTTTATTGACACACACGGATGAAATGGACATGGAAAGGTAGTGGAATGATAGTGGTCCTGTAATGGACAGATAACAGGGCTAATGAATATGCACAATAACTGATAGCACAAGTAGAGCAACAACACTATTAACAAAGGAAGGGCTGTATTAATGGCATAATGCTACCTGCAGAGTATTACACAACACAGTAAACACAGAGAGGCAACTTACAATAGGCAATGGTAGTAACTATAAAGAACAACAAGCAAGAATGATATACATGTTACAAACTCACTTTGTGCACGTACACTATCCCACGGTATCTCTGTGCATTCAAATTGTCATCGATAAAATGCAATTGGGTTCATTGTCCGTAGCTTATGCCTGCCCATACCATAACCCCACTGCCACCATGGGGCATTCAAAACGTTGACGTCAGCAAACAGCTCGCCCATATGCTGCTTTACAAGTGGTCTGAAGTCGTGAGGCCAGTTAGAAGTACTGCCAAATTCTCTAAAGCCGCCTTGGATTATGGTTGAGAAATTAACATAAATGTATCTGGCAACAGCTCTGGTGGACATTCTGGCAGTCAGTAAGCCAATTGCACGCTGCCTCATAACTTGAAACATCTGTGGCATTGTGTTGTGTGACAAAACTGCACATTTTAGAGTGGCCTTTTATTGTCCTCAGCACAAGGTGCACCTGTCTAATTATCATGCTGTTTAATCAGTTTCTTGATATGCCACATTTGTCAGGTGGATGGATTATCTTGGCAAAGGAGAAATGCTCGCTTACAGGGATGTAAACAAATTTGTGCACACAATTTGAGAGAAATAAGCTTTTTGTGCGAACGAAATATTTCACGCTTTTATTTCAGCTCATGAAACATGGGACCAACACTTTACATATTGCGTTAATATTTTTGTTCAGTGTAGTTATTAGGTTGGGAGAATGGGATCCTATCTGGGCTAGCTAAAGCCAACTTCATGGTTAGTAGTATGACAGAGAAAAAATAACAAGACAAATTTAAACATCACAAATCTGAGGGGGGCAGGTGACCCTGTGCCCCCTTTGGGCATGACGTCTCTGCTATCAACCACATCATTCTGTCTCCGTGAATATTCAAAACAGACACATTCATTCAGGTCTGGTACTGTTCCTACCATATAGATCAGGGATGGACAATTCCTGTCCTTGGGGGGCCGGAGTGGTGTCACACTTTTTTCGCAAGACACTCTAGGAGCTCAGATGCAATAATTTAATAACCTAATAACCAAAGTTTCGACAGACAAGCTGTCTTCATCAGGGTATCCTGACGTTGGTTATTAAGTTATTAAATTATTGCATCTGAGCTCCTAGAGTGTGGGGCTCTCCTTTTCTTTTTCAAGTGTTCTACTCCGATAGCCAGCACCTCGCCTAAATAGGTGTGCGTTTCTTTCGCCTCCATATTAATCTGGTACTGGTCCTACCATATAGATCAGGGATGGACAATTCCAGTCCTTGGGGGTCGGAGTGGTGTCACACTTTTTCCCCATCCCTAGCAAACACAGCTGATTAAACTTATTGCATTCTAAACTGAGGCCCATGAGTACTTGATTATTAGAGTCAAATGTGTTAGCTGGGGCTGGGGAACAAGTGTAACACCAATCAGGTCCCGAGGACTGGAGTTGCCCATCCCTGATATAGATGTCTCTGTTTGCACACATCGAGGGATGTGGTGACAGTGGAGACAAGGGAACACACATAAACAGCTTTGTCCTTTTAGAAGGTCGTCATAATCCTTACATAAATATGATGTGTATGCAAGAAATGCAGAGCCACTTCCAAAAACATATTGACAGAGTCTAGTATCTAGTAATCTAATCAATTAGTTTTCAACCCCTTTGTTATGGCAAGCCTAAATAATCTCAGGAGTAAAAATGTGCTTAACAAGTCACATAATCAGTTAGATGGACTCACTATGTGTGCAATAATAGTGATTTTCAAACGACTACATAATCTCTGTACCCCACACATACAATTATCTATAAGGTCCCTCAGTCCAGCAGTGAATTTGAAACATAGATTCAACCACAAAGACCAGGGAGGTTTTCCAATGCCTCGCAAAGTAGGGCACCTTTTGGTAGATGGGTACAATTAAAGCAGACATTGAATATTCCTTTGAGCATGGTGAAGGTATTAATTACGCTTTGGATGGTGTATTAATACACCCAGTCACTACAAAAATACAGGCGTCCTTCCTAACTCAGCTGCCGGAGAGGAAGGAAAACTATCAGGGATTTCACCATGAGGCCAATGGTGGCTTTAAAACAGTTAGAAAGTTGAATGGCTTTGATAGGAGAAAACTGAGGATGAATCATCAACATTGTAGTTACTCCACAATACTAACCTAATTGACAGAGTATGCACTCACTAACTGTAAGTCGCTCTGGATAAGAGCGTCTGCTAAATGACTAAAATGTAAATGTAAAAGAAGGAAACCTGTACATGCATTGTGTTTGCAATAAGGCACTAAAGTAAAACTGCAAATAATGTGGCAAAGAAATGAACTTTATGTCCTGAATACAAAGTGTAATGTTTGGGGCAAATCCAACACAACACATCACTGAGTACCACTCTTCATATTTCCAAGCATGGTGGTGGCTGCATCATGTTATGGGTATGCATGTCATTGGCAAGGACTAGAGACTTTTTTAGGATAAAAAGAAACGGAATAGAGCTAAGTACAGTCAGAATCCTAGAGGAAAACCTGGTTTAGTCTGCTTTCCAACAGACACTGGGAGACAAATTCCCTCTTCAGCAGGACAATAACCTAAAACACAAGGCCAAATATTCACTGGAGTTGCTTACCAAGATGACATTGAATGTTCCTGAGTGGCTTAGTTACAGTTTTGACTTAATTCGGCTTGAAAACTTATGGCAAAAAAAAAAAAAATGACTGTCTATATAATGTATATTGCATATATTTTACAATCCAGTTGTGCAAAGCTCTTGGAGACTTACCCAGAAAGACACAGCTTTAATCGACTCAGGGGTGTGAATACTTATGTAAATGAGATATTTCTGTATTTCATTTCCAATACATTTGCAAAAATTTCAAAAACGTGTTTTCACTTTGTCATTATGGGGTATTGTATGTAGCTGCGTGAGAGAAAATATTATAATTGAATCCATTTTGAATTCAGGCTGTAAGAAAACAACATGTGGAATAAGTTAAGGGGTATGAATACTTTCTGAATGCACTGTATATCTGCAAGAAAATGATAAATATGTGAATGTTTGAAAGGGGGTCATATAAACATTGCCTTATTTATATTTTTACAGACAATATTAAGTGAGTTCTGTCTGAAATAGTCATGCTATAATGGGCATAGTTTCTCAGACCAAATTTCCATTCTGGCTGAAACAAAGCAATCTTGATCATGCTCCAGTCAAATACAGCTATAGGGAATGCCTATACATTGTCCAATCTCCTTCCACACATTGATTTCATTCTTCGCATCTTCATTCAGAAACAAAAAAACTTGAAATTAAGTGCTGTTTCAGTGTCTTGTTGCAGGTTGTGCAATGTTCAAAAGTGTGTGTGATATTAGCATTAACTTGTGTGTGTGGTGTCAAGTGTGGATGGTCCTATGTATGCAAATAGCCGAGATTGGATATTTCAGCACCATGGACAGCAGCGACATTGGGATAGCGAGATCTGTAATTCAGCAACACATGACACTGGATAGCGGCTGTCTCAGGTGAACTTGGCATTGGGAAAATCCCATCTAATAGGAAACGAGGCATAGGAGGCAAAAAGACTGAAGGAGAAGACTCCCACAGGAACTCTATGCTTAACTGTTCTGCCACATTCATTTCAAATGTTAAATTTTTCGATTTGTAAATAAAAGGGAACACATCTGCAAATAATGTAAACTGACTTTTCTAACTACACTGTACAGCTTTAGTGTGTCTGTGCGTCATAGGTACAACTGCAAGCAATTCGCTTCTCAAATCCTTCTCAAATGTCTGTTTAATGTGAGAAACTAAATGAAAAACAACTGTTAGACTATTACAATGCGTACTGTCACAAATTATTACTATTCCCAACAAGACAACGAAGTGATGGTCTTTACCCACCATGGAGACTTATAAAGGCTACTTCCCCCCCACCAAAAGTTCCCACGCAGAGCGATGTTGTTTACTACATCATTATGCATATGTAGCGTGGTTCGTTCTGCGTTGTGTACTTTTAATTAGGACACTGCCACAACTGGAATTCTGATGGTTGGATAATTTTTATTCGACCTAAACACGAAGAGACAAAAAAATGATGTTAGCCCTTGGTGCAGCCACAGCTCTCGGGCACCTTGCTAGTTGAAGGTCAGGCAAAGAGAACAGGTGCTGCATGCACACATTCAGTGCCTAACAACACACTATACAATACAAGTAAAATGATATACAACATAATTCTGACAAAATAAAAGACATACCTGTACACGAAGAGACAACACACAATAGGTTAGCCCTTGGTGCAGCCACAGCTCTCGGGCACCTGCGTGAGCACATAGAAACTCACTCAAACACTGACCCAAATACTCCCGAGTTACAATAGGTACCCAAATTAGCGAGCTTGGTGAAAGTTGTTAACATAAATCTTTATATTGTCCACATTGTAACAAAACCTATAGTTGCGTAACAGCACTTTGTGTAACTTTCCCACAGTTTTATATTGACAAATTACGGCGCCAAGGACAACATACCTTGCTAGTTGAAGGTCAGGCAAAAGAGAACAATAAGAGGGTACATAAATACAGATAACCCGCGATGGACCAAACCAAAATATACAAAACTTTTACAATTAGGTGTATTTACAATATAGATATATAAAAATGTTTGTACACCAAAAAATAACATTAGCTATGCAGCTGTAATTAAATAAAAACCACATTGAATTATTATTATTATTATTAACTTATTAACATCCCCTCTTGACCTGGCCTACTTGAACTGTCCTTGTGTGCAATTTGGTGCATAATCTAGGGGAACAACATCACACTACTACATTCACCCCTACTGTTTTACACTAGATTATAAACACAAAACAAAACACAATACCTCGAAGGTAACAAAACAAAGACAGAAAAAAAACATTTCACACCCACAGGGCGACAGAGCAACCCAGTGTAGTCCCTTAATTCTAGACCCACAAATGGTCGATCAGCTGGAAAGCTATCCCGTGAAGGATTAGGAAAAATAAGAGGTAGCTAATCCCTTATTCAACCCAATTCAAAAAATGCCAAATACATTTTATGCTGATGAACTACACACAAAGTTACATGAATTGTCAAAAATATTAGACAAACCCACAAATCACTCTAAGACCCACTTAGATTACCACATACACACAACAAAGAAAAGGTAGGCAATATCCTACCGTCACTGAGAAACCAAGAATTGTTTCATTTCCTGTGTAGACATAGTTTGGATTAGCCTATTCACTGGCTTAATAAATCTACCTAGTCTAGTCCGAACAACCTCACCCAAAAACCTAGCAGGAATGTCACGGACAGCACCAACCGTGCTGAAAGGTCTAACCTTAGGTTGGGGAATACTACAGATCGGCATATCTGGAGCCAGCACACTTTCAATTTCCGACTCAACACTAGAAGTGTCAGACGACTGATCAGAATCCTGGTAGATTGTCACAGACCAGACTGACAAAGCATCTTCAACCAAGTTAACAACATCAGGCACAGCACCATCCCAGCTGAGTGGAGTTTCACTATCAGAATTCTTGTAGGCTTTGGGGATCTCAGCCCCGAAACCTGAAGGATCTGGAGAAGGTCTGTATGGAGGAGCGGGCCAAAATCCCTGCTGCAGTGTGTGCAAACCTGGTCAAGACCTACAGGAAACGTATGATCTCTGTAATTGCAAACAAAGGTTTCTGTACCAAATAATAAGTTCTGCTTTTCTGATGTATCAAATACTTATGTCATGCAATAAAATGCAAATTAATTACTTAAAAATCATACAATGTGATTTTCTGGATTTTTGTTTTACATTCCGTCTCTCACAGTTGAAGTGTATGTATGATAAAAATTACAGACCTCTACATGCTTTGTAAGTAGGAAAACCTGCAAAATCGGCAGTGTATCAAATAGTTGTTCTCCCCACTGTATGTACTGGATATCATTTTATTTTACATTTTTAGTCATTTAGCAGACGCTCTTATCCAGAGCGACTTACAGTTAGTGAGTGCATACATCATTTTTATTTTTCATACTGGCCCCCCGTGGGAATCGAACCCACAACCCTGGCGTTGCAAACGCCATGCTCTACCAACTGAGCAACATCCCTGCCGGCCATTCCCTCCCCTACCCTGGACAACGCTGGGCCAATTGTGCGGCGCCCCATGGGTCTCCCGGTCGCGGCCGGCTACGACAGAGCCTGGATTCAAACCAGAATCTCTAGTGGCACAGCTAGCACTGCGATGCAGTGCCTTAGACCACTGCGCCACTCAAAGGGTGCCAGCTTTGCAACCCATCTCTGCTCGCATGCATCGTCTCGGCTTTGTAAGAATATATTTGAGTGGATTGTTGTCGGTCCACACAGTAAACTTATGCCCTCGCAGCCAATGGCTGAATTTATCATGAATGGCCCATTTCATGGCTAGAAATTCCAGCCGGTGAGCAGGATACTTGGATTGTGCATGATTAAGAGATTTACTAGCAAAAGCTATCGGCCTGGCTATGTCCTTCCCATCTTGCACTTGTGATAGTACAGCTCCCAAACCACTAGTAGATGCATCCACGGAAAGTAGAAATGGCTGAGAAAAATCTGGATGAACCAGCAGTGCCTGGTCAACTAGTGCTGATTTCAAAGCTTCAAAAGCGAGTCGACATTCGGCAGTCCAGTCTGCAGCAGTGAGCCTGCGAGGGGGACCAGGCCTCTTCCTACCCTTGCCTCTCCTAGGCTTCTTCTGACCTGTAGTTAGCTGAAACAATGGCCTAGCAACCATGGAACAATTCTCAATGTAGTGCTGATAGTATACTACCATACCAAGGAAATAACCTATTTTGATAGGAGACGGTGGACACCATCAGCTTCCATTATCTCACTCTCAGTCACATTCAAAATGGTTTGAACTTTAGCAGGGTCAGTGGCTACACCCTCCTGAGAAATGATGTGGCCCAAAAACTTTACAGACCTCCTCAGAAACTTGCACTTAGACGGAGACAGTTTAAGGTTGTGCTCCTGCAACCGCTGAAAAACCATCTCAAGTCTCTGCAGACTCTCTTCCTCCGTCTTAGCAAAAACCATCAGATCATCCAAGTAACAAAGGAGACTTAGAACGTTTTGGTCACCAAAGATGGTCAGCATCATTCTCATAAAAGTAGCCGGCCTGTTGCAGAGGCCCTGAGGTAACCGATTGTACTCGTGCAGACCTAAAGGGGAGGAAAAGGCAGTGTATTTCTTGTCCTCTTCATGCAGTGGCACGTTGTAATACCCTGACGTCAAATCCATTGTGCTGAAGAAGGCATTACCTCCCAGCGCGGCCAGTACATCAGCCTGATGAGGCAGGGGATGAGCATCCTTTACTGTGCGGGCATTTAACCACCTGAAGTCAGTACATAGGCGCAAGTCCCCATTCTTTTTCCATACCAGCACCAATGGTGAGGCATACTCGCTGCTGGATTTTCTGACGATTTCCTTTTCCTCCATATCATCCAGTGTTTCCCTGAGTTTTTGGTAATGAGCTGGAGACAGCCTACGATAAGGTCATCGAAATGGGCGGTCATCAGTCAGCCGTATGCGAAGGCAGAACTCCTTTGCCTCGCCACAATCTAGGCTATGTCTAGAGAACACTGTGTCATACTTCCCAATTAAGTTGACAAGTTTATCTTTCCAGAACTGTGAAACTGGACACTCCTCAACAGACAGGCCTTGAAGTCCAAGATTCCTCAGTGTACTGTTGCCATTATCTACACTGCCACCAACTGAACTCTTAGCTGTCAGACTGCCATGTGATCTGTCACATTGAGCCTTTGCCACATTCTGATGAGCTGCTTGCTGCTTGACATCATTAAAATAATCCAATGCAATGCAAGGGTACACATCCGCCACTTTAGCATTTCGTCTCAGGGTAACTGGCGATGTTGTTGGATTCACAATCTTCACAGGGAGCCATCCATCCCCCCAAAGAGGCGTAACTACTCTCCCCACTAGTATGTGTCGATTCACACAACGAGACGTGCTGGGCTCGACAACAACAGTACTGCCCACAGAGAGTTTTGTCTTTGGGGGTAGGCGGCCCCACACCAGATGCTCACTCATGGGTTGGAGCGTTACTGCTCTCTTCAACTTAATGGTGCCCACTTTATCTGGGATGGAGTCTCCTCTCCATCTCTCCAGATTTGACATCACACTGGCTAGAGGAACCTGGTGTACCCGCCACCCGCCAGTAGCTGTCATTTGATTTGAACTGTCTAATCAGAGACTTCAACACATTAGTGCCCACAATGAGTTCATCAACCTGCCCATCAACAATAAGCACTGGGACTACATAACAGAAGCCATAAAGTTGAATTTTTAAGTCACACATGCCCACTGGGCTAGTTTGTTCCCACCACAACCCACCAGGATGATGTCTGAAGGAGCTAGAAAGTTCCCCTCTACCACTCCTGCCTCCCTCAACCGAGGTACAATATCTGCGCGCAGAGTAGTAGCCATGGACCCACTATCTAACATCCCCTTCAGCTCAACTTTATCCTGTACTAGCACAGTGGTGTAAAACAAACTGTCATTCTGAGTAATTCTCATTGTGTTCTGAAAAATGACTGTGTTGTTCTTGGGTACTGACTCACAAAAGTAAGAATAAACAGATTGGATATCATCATCAGTGGAGGAAAAATAAGAATGCCCCACATTGCCCTCCTCAGAACGGAGGCTTTCTAGTTTTCCTGAGACCTGCCAGTCTGTCCACATCCAGGGTTCTGTCGCTGCCCAGCCTCACTACAGTCAAAGCTCATGTGGCCCGGAGAAAAGCACTTGGCGCACAGCTGGTGCATCTGACAGTGAGCTTTGGTCCAGTGATTAGTGCTTCCACAGACAGCACACTCATGCTGACGTTTGTGGAACTGTTTACAGGGCCCTCTACATTTAAAATGTTTAAGTCATTTAGCAGACGCTCTTATCCAGAGCGACTTACAGTTAGTGCATACGTTACTTTTTTTTTTTCATACCCTCCGTGGGAATCGAACCCACAACCCTGCCGTTGCAAACACCATGCTCTACGAACTGAGCCGGCCATTCCCTCCACTACCCTAGGCAACGCTGGTCCAATTGTGCGCCGCTCCATGGGTCTCCCGGTCGCGGCCGGCTACGACAGAGCCTGGATTCGAACCAGGATCTCTAGTGGCACAGCTAGCACTGCGATGTAGTGCCTTAGACCACTGCACCACTCACAGACTGAGTATTGCTGACCAGAGCCTTCTCTAACAAAGTCAAAACTTTCTTTAATGTCCCACCCTCAGATACAGATGGTGCCTGGTCTGGTTCACGGCCACATTGAGAAAAAGATGACACATTAGGTCTTTTCACAGGACCCACTCCCTCCTGAGGGCAGTCAAAAACAGCAGCAACCTGCTGTGAAAGTTGTGTTCTACATGCTTTACGTTCCCTTAACAGTTCATCCAACCGATCCTGTACCTCACTGGCTGTCCAGTCACGAATGGGTTTGCTCTTGAACACTTGGGCCAACTCTTTATCAGGACAGTTGCGTACAAACATGACTGCCAACTCTGAGCACTGATTGGGTAAGGTCCTGCCCTCACTCACAAGGTACTGTTCGGCTGCCTCTGCAGCTTTGTTAAGCCTAATCCAGAAATCTATTGGACCCTCATTAGCATATGGTTTGATTGAATAGAAATCAGCTAATGGCATACCTGAGCAGACAGTATCCCCAAAGTGTTGCTTGAAAACACTGAACACCGCCTTAACATCTGTGACAACAAGGTTGTTACGCTTCCAGACTTTGGTCACATCCCGTGCCCTCCCCATGAGCCTAGACATCACCTCCCCAACATTCCCAGACCCAGTGTAACCCCTCTTCTCTAGGTAGACTTCCATTAACTCCTCCCACTCCAGGACAGAGTACTTATCTGAGCCATCACCCCTAAAAAGAGGTGGAGCACTAACATCTGACTTCACAACCAGATTCAGCTTGGACGCATCAATAAAGGTTGATCCACACTGCTCGGGCAGGGGAAACTGCTGGGGTTGGTGAGGGGGACGGGCAGGAGAAAGACTTGAAATCCCAGGCTGCAGTAAACTCGCTCTGATAGATTCTCCTATCTCTGAACCAATCTGCTTAATAAGGTCACTAAGCTGACTCGGAGGCGTCCCATTATCACCGAGTACTGTGGATGATGGTACATCAAAAGACAGAGGTGGGATACCCTGGTCAGGTGGAACAAACAGCCTACCCCTCCCAGTGCTTGCAAACTCAGGACTAGCAAACGCTCTACTCCCAGGAGCTGACTGTACAATTGGTGTAAATGGAAGGACACCCCTCCCTCTACCCACACTAAAATCCCCAGCATAACACGTCTTATGGATTTGAGAATCTTCCATGGCTCAACAGAGCACTAAAATACAATGTAATTTAGTGCATTCAAATACCAACAAAAAAAAAATGCAATAAACAAATTCATCCAAAACATACAAATAAGCACGAATACCTGTATCTAATGAATATGCTACATTCACTTTCACTGTTTACAGTATATATTCACTTACAGTAAACCATCAACAAATTCACATGCGCAGGTCGTGCACCTCATCCACATGCACAGCTCCGGCGGTCGGCTTGAGCTGACCAGTCGGCAGGTCACGTAATTAGGACACGGCCACAACTGGAATTCTGATGGTTGGATAATTTTTATTCGACCTGCACACGAAGAGACAACACACAATATGTTAGCTCTTGGTGCAGCCACAGCTCTCGGGCACCTTGCTAGTTGAAGGTCAGGCAAAGAGAACAGGTGCTGCATGCACACATTCAGTGCCTAACAACACACTATACAATACAAGTAAAATGATATACAACATAATTCTGACAAAATAAAAGACATACCTGCACACCACGAGACAACACACAATAGGTTAGCCCTTGGTGCAGCCACAGCTCTCGGGCACCTGCGTGAGCACATAGAAACTCACTCAAACACTGCCCCAAATACTCCCGAGTTACAATAGGTACCCTAATTAGCGAGCTCGGTGAAAGTTGTTAACATACATCTTTATATTGTCCACATTGTAACAAAACCTGTAGTTGCGTAACAGCAATTTGTGTAACTTTACCACAGTTTTATATTGACAAATTACGGCGCCAAGGACAACATACCTTGCTAGTTGAAGGTCAGGCAAAAGAGTACAATAAAAGGGTACATAAATACAGATAACCCGCGATGGACCAAACCAAAATATACACAACTTTTACAATTAGGTGTATTTGCAATATAGATACATAAAAATGTTTGTACACCAAAAAATAACATTAGCTATGCAGCTGTAATTAAATAAAGAAACCACATTGAATTATTATTATTATTAACTTATTAACATCCCCTCTTGACCTGGCCTACTTGAACTGTCCTTGTGTGCAATTTGGTGCATAATCTAGGGGAACAACATCACACTACTACACATATAATTCAAGTCATACCTTTATTGTCATTCATGCTCTTATTTTTAACCTAGTAGTTTTGCAAAAGTGTAACCTGCGTCAATTCTAGGAAATATTGGAATAACGTGCTTAAGAGGAGCCCTGACACGCACAACAGGATAACACAACTACCACATTTTCAATTGACAATCATTGATTTAAATGGATGTGGTCAATAGATTTGTATAGGCATATATACTAATTTAATTTAACTTGTAAATCAAGGTTGGATTAGTAGGTCTATGCAACATGCACCTGGAAAACCGCGTCATGAATCGGAACGGGCTCCAACGTCCTCATATACACATTATGACAAAATAAAGATCTTAATATTTCACGAAATAAAGACATAGAAGAAAACAGGTTCTAGAAACTCAATTTCTCCATGGCAATAGAATGTAAACATGTAAATTGCGCCAAACATATCCAAATATCGCCTACAACTCAATTCTCAGCGCAGCATATTGGACGACTCCACAGGCATTGATCATTCGCGACTTTAAGTCATTCCTGTTATCTCTAGAGCATCCCGTATATTTATAGCGCTGCATTTCGTCCCCCTCTGACCATGGATAGGGTTGGGAGCATTCCTGAGTTCACTTATGGTCCCACTAAGGTAATCTTAGGAGATATTCCTTTTGGCATACTGTAAATGCCTGTGCATAATGTACCTAATAAAGCATAATTATTTTAATTATCTTCAAAGGAATTCTGTAGAAGCAGCCTTTATTTTCAGACTCTGCAGGCCTGCTGGGAGGAAGCATATTACAATAAACAGGTAAGATTCATCCCACAAAAACAGTAACCACAGAAAAAAATAGATAGATTTAATCCCAAAACAAGAGTTCTATTTCAAGACAGTTTAGAGAAGATGGTCATAAGAGTTTTTAATATCACTTGCAAATTGTGAGACATGAGCAGTTGTGAAATGTTGCGAGAAGCCCTTCTGAAAGCACATTATATGGTCTTTAGTGGCACGGTCTCACACCTTACCTCATCTTGCAGAAGAAGCTCATGGTCCACTATCTGCTGCTCCAGAGTCGAGGCCAGGTCTCGCCCCATGTCACCATGGAGCACATGAGCGACTGGCTGGTGTCTCAGGGCAAAAAATCCCTTAGGGAGAGGTGAGTACCACGTCAGCTCTCACCTTCACTGCCATTCTCTGTCACCAGCAGCACTCCAGGAGGTGTGGGTAAAATAAACAACAGAAAAATAGGAAGCCAGGAAAGTTGAAATGCTTTGTGTTTTATTTGAAGGGTGGGAAGGAAACCCTGGAGGAGGGGAACGAACTCGCTCGGCTGGTAAGAGAATGAGAGTTAGAGACTTAGACTATCAGTCAGTGAGCTCTTTTCTAGCCTTTCAACAACTAGTCAGTACAGCAGAATATATCTGTTGTGAAATTACACTAATGGGTCTTCCTGTTTCCTACGGCAGACCTGGGAAGTAAACACCTGCCTAAAAATGATTGACATGGAGCACAAGGCTGTCTGCAAGCTCCGCCGCTCTATGCACACCACCTCTCCAGCTGGCGCTGACATGTGAGTTCCATGTACTGCCCTGCATACAGCTTGCTCCATTCATCTACACATCTGGAGCTATGCAGAAAGAAACTAGGGCAGTGTTCTCTGTGTGAACATTGCACATCGTTTAGCTTTCTCTGCTGCTTTTTGTTGATTTCAGCGACCCCAAGGTCCACAGCATCGTGGAGAGAGCTGTGAGGAGCATTCTGGACAAGCTGTCCAATAAGCCCTGTAGCAACCTGCTCAGCCCATCCCAGGTGGTGGTGGAGCTGGTGCCCAGGATCCTCCTGGCCCTGTGGCTTCAGCCAGAGGAAGGCCATTCAGATCACCCCATCCTCCTAAGCGGGATGGCTGTGAGTATGGTGGTGGCCGTAGGGGAGAAGCTCTCCAGCATGTTGAAGGCCTCTTCTCCTCACACCCCTTTCTCCCGTGCTGCTGCTTTTGACTCTGTGAGGTCGATCCTCGGGAGAATCAGGCAGTCCTTCTCCCTGGATGACCTCACAACCCCTTTTTTTATGAGCTCTGTCTGTGCCTTTGTGGCGGACGAGGTGAAAAGCTACTTCCAGCCTACTGCAGACACCCTGCCAGTCCCCCCTGTCCTAGTGGTGGCCGTCTCCGCCACACTACCAGCTGACATCCAAGCAGGTGAGTAGCACTCATAGAGAGCACTCTGACAGATGCCTTTTGTCATGACATCCTGGTGCCTTGTAGTAGTAAAGCCAATCAGGATTTTAATTGTCACCCCAAACACAGATGCAGACCTGGCTTCTTCGCACCTGGAGGTTGTGGACATCACCCCTAACAAAGAGGCTCACCTGGCTTCTTCCCACCTGGAGCTTGTGGACATCACCCCTAACACAGAGTTAGACCCGGCTTCTTCCTATCAGAAGGTTGTGGAAACCACCCCTAACACAGAGGCAGACCGGGCTTCTTCCCACCTGGAGGTTGTGGACATCCCCCCTAACACAGAGGCAGACCCGGCTTCTTCCCACCTGGAGCTTATGGACATCCCCCCTAACACAGAGGCAGACCGGGCTTCTTCCCACCTGGAGGTTGTTTACAAAACCCGTAGCACAGAGGCAGACCCGGTATCTTACCACCTGGAGGTTGAGGACATCACTCCTAACACAGAGGCAGACCTGGCTTCTTTCCACCTGGAGGTTGCGGATATCACCCCTAACACAGAGGCAGACCTGGCTTCTTCTCACCTGGAGGTTGTGGACATCACCCTTTACACAGAGGCAGACCCGGCTTCTATCCACCTAGAGGTTGCGGACATCACCCCTAACACAGAGGCAGACCTGGCTTCTTCCCACCTGGAGGTTGTTTACAAAACCCGTAGCACAGAGGCAGACCCGGTATCTTACCACCTGGAGGTTGAGGACATCACTCCTAACACAGAGGCAGACCTGGCTTCTTTCCACCTAGTTGTTGTGGACATCACTTTTGACACAGAGGCAGACCCGGCTTATTCCCAGCTGGAGGTTGTGGAAGTCACCCCTAATATAGAGGTAGAACCTGTCTCTTCCCACTTGGAAGTTGTGGACATCACACCTTACACAGAGGCAGACCCGGCTTCTACCCACCTGAAGGTTGTGGACATCACCCCTAACACAGAGGCAGACCCGGCTTGTTCTCAGCTGGAGGTTTTGGACCTCTCCCCTAACACAAATGCATACCCGGCTTCTTCACTCTTGGAGGTTGTGGACGTCACACTTGAAGAAAAGCCTCTCATGGTGGCCGTCTCCGCCACTCTGCCATCTGCCATCCAAGCAGGTGAGTAAGACTTATAGAAAGCACTCTGACAGGTGCCATTTGTCATGATAACATGTAAAGTGTTGGTCCCATGTTTCATGAGCTGAAATAAAAGATCCCATTCAACTGGCCAGTGTTTAGAACCTACGGTTTGCATTTATTTACATTCTGTCCCGCTTTTGTCCTTTTCCAGAGGAAGTTGCTGTGGTCACCCCGGACGTCACCCCACACGTCACCAAGGACGTGACCCTGGATGTTCCATGCAGGGCGAGGAAAGGGGCAGTCCGGCGTTTTTTTTGCAGGCTTTGGAGGGCAGTGTGCTGATGCGCTTGCCACAAGGAAGAGGAGGAACAATATTAACTATTCATTAGACCAGAAACAGGATTGAACCATAGACCATTAAATTCTTTGCATTATAGTTGCCTTCAATTCTGATTTTCTTCTGTTTAATTCTTAATTAATTTCAGAACATTTCTCTAAACTTTGTGGAGTAGGTTGTATAAATAAGTGGGAAACATCCCAATCCCAATTTTAATGCTTTTAATAATTTACCTATGACATTTTTTTTTAGATGTATTATTTGACGAAAAAGTGGAGGGCGCTCAACCAACGTTGAGTCGAGGTGCAACCAAAAACCTTAATCATAATCTAAAAGGAAAAGCGCAACTCTTTCTCACTATTAAAAATGCATTGTTTTATTCAAGCAAGGTTAAAAGATTAACGTTTAGGCCTAGTCTATGACGATATACAAGTTGTGTTTGCCCAGTTAAAGGGGGACCCAGACTCACCCTGGTTCTTGAGGGTTGCAGACACTGAATAATTATCATTTGAAATAAATGGCACTTTTCAAGTCTTGACTAAATATCTTTAATGAATATGAATTAAACATTTTATTTCATTTTTTTATTTAACCTTTATTTAACCAGGTAGGCCAGTTTAGAACAAGTTCTCATTTACAACTGCGACCTGGCCAAGATAAAGCAAAGTAGTGCGATAAAAACAACAACAACACAGAGTTACACATGAGATAAACAAAACATACAGTCAATAACACAATAGAAAATCTATATACAGTGTTTGCAAATGTAATAAGTTATGGAGGTAAGGCAATAAATAGGCCATAGTGCAAAATAATTACAATTTAGTATTAACACTGGAGTGATAGATGTGCAGAAGATGATGTACAAATAGAGATACTGCGGTGCAAATGAGCAAAATAAATAACAATATGGGGATGAGGTAGTTGGGTGGGCTAATTACAGATGGGCTGTGTACAGGTGCAGTGATCGGTAAGCTGCTCTGACAACTGATGCTTAAAGTTAGTGAGGGAGATAAGAGTCTCCAGCTTCAGAGATTTTTGCAGTTCTTTCCAGTCATTAGCAGCAGAGAACTGGAAGGAATGGTGGCCAAAGGAGGGGTGATATACCTGCTGGAGCGCATACCACGGGTGGGTGTTGCTATGGTGACCAATGACTTCAGATAAGGCTGGGATTGATGACCTGGAGCCAGTGGGATTGGCGACGAATATGTAGTGAGGGCCAACCAACGAAAGCGTACAGGTCACAATGGTGGGTAGTATATGGGGCTTTGGTGACAAAACGGATGGCACTGTGATAGACTACATCCAATTTGCTGAGTAGAGTGTTGGAGGCTATTTTGTAAATGACATCGCCGAAGTCAAGGATCGGTAGGATAGTCAGTTTTACGAGGGCATGTTTGGCAGCATGAGTGAAGGAGGCTTTGTTGTGAAATAAGAAGTCGATTCTAGATTTAACATTGGATTGGAGAAGCTTAATGTGAGTCTGGAAGGAGAATTTACGGTCTAACCAGACACCTAGGTATTTGTAGTTGTCCACATATTCTAAGTCAGACCCGCCGAGAGTAGTGATTCTAGTTGGGCGGGCTGGTGCATGCAGCGTTCGATTGAAGAGCATGCATTTCGTTTTAATAGCGTTTAAGAGCAGTTGGAGGCTTCCTGTTTCCTACGGCAGACCTGGGAAGTAAACACCTGCCTAAAAATGATTGACATGGAGCACAAGGCTGTCTGCAAGCTCCGCCGCTCTATGCACACCACCTCTCCAGCTGGCGCTGACATGTGAGTTCCATGTACTGCCCTGCATACAGCTTGCTCCATTCATCTACACATCTGGAGCTATGCAGAAAATAACTAGGGCAGTGTTCTCTGTGTGAACATTGCACATCGTTTAGCTTTCTCTGCTGCTTTTTGTTGATTTCAGCGACCCCAAGGTCCACATCATCGTGGAGAGAGCTGTGAGGAGCATTCTGGACAAGCTGTCCAATAAGCCCTGTAGCAACCTGCTCAGCCCATCCCAGGTGGTGGTGGAGCTGGTGCCCAGGATCCTCCTGGCCCTGTGGCTTCAGCCAGAGGAAGGCCATTCAGATCACCCCATCCTCCTAAGCGGGATGGCTGTGAGTATGGTGGTGGCCGTAGGGGAGAAGCTCTCCAACACGTTGAAGGCCTCTTCTCCTCACACCCCTTTCTCCCGTGCTGCTGCTTTTGACTCTGTGAGGTCGATCCTCGGGAGAATCAGGCAGTCCTTCTCCCTGGATGACCTCACAACCCCTTTTTTTATGAGCTCTGTCTGTGCCTTTGTGGCGGACGAGGTGAAAAGCTACTTCCAGCCTACTGCAGACACCCTGCCAGTCCCCCTGTCCTAGTGGTGGCCGTCTCCGCCACACTACCAGCTGACATCCAAGCAGGTGAGTAGCACTCATAGAGAGCACTCTGACAGATGCCTTTTGTCATGACATCCTGGTGCCTTGTAGTAGTAAAGCCAATCAGGATTTTAATTGTCACCCCAAACACAGATGCAGACCTGGCTTCTTCGCACCTGGAGGTTGTGGACATCACCCCCTAACAAAGAGGCTCACCTGGCTTCTTCCCACCTGGAGCTTGTGGACATCACCCCTAACACAGAGTTAGACCCGGCTTCTTCCTATCAGAAGGTTGTGGAAACCACCCCTAACACAGAGGCAGACCGGGCTTCTTCCCACCTGGAGGTTGTGGACATCCCCCCTAACACAGAGGCAGACCCGGCTTCTTCCCACCTGGAGCTTATGGACATCCCCCCTAACACAGCGGCATTCCCGGCTTCTTCTCACCTGGAGGTTGTGGACATCACCCCTAACACAGAGGCAGACCCGGCTTCTATCCACCTAGAGGTTGCGGACATCACCCCTAACACAGAGGCAGACCTGGCTTCTTCCCACCTGGAGGTTGTTTACAAAACCCGTAGCACAGAGGCAGACCCGGTATCTTACCACCTGGAGGTTGAGGACATCACTCCTAACACAGAGGCAGACCTGGCTTCTTTCCACCTGGAGGTTGCGGATATCACCCCTAACATAGAGGCAGACCTGGCTTCTTCCCACCTGGAGGTTGTTTACAAAACCCGTAGCACAGAGGCAGACCCGGTATCTTACCACCTGGAGGTTGAGGACATCACTCCTAACACAGAGGCAGACCTGGCTTCTTTCCACCTAGTTGTTGTGGACATCACTTTTGACACAGAGGCAGACCTGGCTTATTCCCAGCTGGAGGTTGTGGAAGTCACCCCTAATATAGAGGTAGAACCTGTCTCTTCCCACTTGGAAGTTGTGGACATCACACCTTACACAGAGGCAGACCCGGCTTCTACCCACCTGAAGGTTGTGGACATCACCCCTAACACAGAGGCAGACCCGGCTTGTTCTCAGCTGGAGGTTTTGGACCTCTCCCCTAACACAAATGCATACCCGGCTTCTTCACTCTTGGAGGTTGTGGACGTCACACTTGAAGAAAAGCCTCTCATGGTGGCCGTCTCCGCCACTCTGCCATCTGCCATCCAAGCAGGTGAGTAAGACTTATAGAAAGCACTCTGACAGGTGCCATTTGTCATGATAACATGTAAAGTGTTGGTCCCATGTTTCATGAGCTGAAATAAAAGATCCCATTCAACTGGCCAGTGTTTAGAACCTACGGTTTGCATTTATTTACGTTCTGTCCCGCTTTTGTCCTTTTCCAGAGGATGTTGCTGTGGTCACCCTGGACGTCACCCCACACGTCACCAAGGACGTGACCCTGGATGTTCCATGCAGGGCGAGGAAAGGGGCAGTCCGGCGTTTTTTTGCAGGCTTTGGAGGGCAGTGTGTCGCTGCGCTTGCCACAAGGAAGAGGAGGAACAATATTAACTATTCATTAGACCAGAAACAGGATTGAACCATAGACCATTAAATTCTTTGCATTATAGTTGCCTTCATTTCTGATTTTCTTCTGTTTAATTCTTAATTAATTTCAGAACATTTCTCTAAACTTTGTGGAGTAGGTTGTATAAATAAGTGGGAAACATCCCAATCCCAATTTTAATGCTTTTAATAATTAACTTATTACATTTTTTTTGGATGTATTATTTGACAAAAAAGTGGAGTGCGCGACAAAAAAACTTTAATCATCATAGAAAACTCTTGCTCACTATTAAAAATGCATTGTTTTATTCAAGCAAGGTTAAAAGATTAACGTTTCGGCCTAGTCTATGACGATATGCAAGTTGTGATTGCCCAGTTAAAGGGGGACCCAGACTCACCCTGGTTCTTGAGGGTTGCAGACACTGAATAATTATCATTTGAAATAAATGGCACTTTTCAAGTCTTGACTAAAAATCTTTAATGAATATGAATTTAAATACAATTGACTTGAGGATCAGAGCAGGCAGGCTGACTGGCTTGCCCTGAAGGCCCTCTGCCTCTTCCTCTGTGTGGTTAATCTCAGCCAAGAGGTTGTATGGGTTGTCTGTCTCTTTCTGGGTGTGAATCACTATCACTATGACCTCTCGCTCCGCCTGCCCGTTGGCCTGATTAGAAGGCTTCCACTCTCATTCCTTGTTCACAGGAGCAGGGGTGATGGCATCCGGGGTAACCTCCTCCTCTCCTGTATCTAACCCATCTTTCTGGCTGTGAGTTCGACTGAGGTCACTCGTTCTCTCTCCCAGGGTGTTGGATAGTTTCTCCTCCTCTGTGTCTTGTGTATTTTCTACATTGTAGAATAATAGTGAAGACATCAAAACTATTAAATAACACATATGGCATCATGTAGTAACCAAAAACGTGTTACACATATCAAAATATATTTCAGATTTGAGATTCTTCAAAGTAGCCACCCTTTGCCTTGATCACAGCTTTGTACATACAGAATAATACGAAATGTTGTGAGACCAGGTTGCGCTTTCACCTCCCCCGGTAAGAGGGGAATAAGGCAACCTCAGAGTTACATTCAAGGATACTTTATTGACACACACGGATTAAATGGACATGGAAAGGTAGTGGAATGATAGTGGTCCTGTAATGGACAGATAACAGGGGTAATGAATATGCACAATAACTGATAGCACAAGTAGAGCAACAACGCTATTAACAAAGGAAGGGCTGTATTAATGGCATAATGCTACCTGCGGAGTATTACACAACACAGTAAAACACAGAGAGGCAATGGTAGTAGGCAATGGTAGTAAATATAAAGAACAACAAGTAAGAATGATATACATGTTACAAACTCACTTTGTGCACGTACACTATCCCACGGTATCTCTGTGCATTCAAATTGCATCGATAAAATGCAATTGGGTTCATTGTCCATAGCTTATGCCTGCCCATACCATAACCCCACTGCCACCATGGAGCATTCACAACGTTGACATCAGCCAACAGCTCGCCCATACGCTGCTTTACAAGTGGTCTGAAGTCGTGAGGCCAGTTAGATGTACTGCCAAATTCTCTAAAGCCGCCTTGGATTATGGTTGAGAAATTAACATAAATTTATCTGGCAACAGCTCTGGTGGACATTCCTGCAGTCTGTAAGCCAATTGCACGCTGCCTCAAAACTTGAAACATCTGTGCATTGTGTTGTGTGACAAAACTGCACATTTTAGAGTGGCATTTTATTGTCCTCAGCACAAGGTGCACCTGTGTAATTATCATGCTGTTTAATCAGCTTCTTGATATGCCATATTTGTCAGGTGGATGGATTATCTTGGCAAAGGAGAAATGCTCGCTTACAGGGATGTAAACAAATTTGTGTACACAATTTGAGAGAAATAAGCTTTTTGTGCGAATGGAACATTTCTGGGATTTTTATTTCAGCTCATGAAACATGGGACCAACACTTTACATGTTGCGTTTATATTTTTGTTCAGTGTAGTTATTAGGTTGGGAGATTGGGATCCTATCTGGGCTAGCTAAAGCCATCTTCATGGTTAGTAGTATGACAGAGAAAATATAGCAAGACAAATTTAAACATCACAAATCTGAGGGGGCAAGTGACCCTGTGCCCCCTTTGGGCATGACGTCTCTGCTATCAACCACATCATTCTGTCTCCGTGAATATTCAAAACAGACACATTCATTCAGGTCTGGTACTGGTCCTACCATATAGATCAGGGATGGACAATTCCAGTCCTTGGGGGTCGGAGGGTGTCACACTTTTTCCCCATCCCTAGCAAACACAGATGATTAAACTTATTGCATTCTAAACTGAAACCCATGAGTACTTGATTATTAGAGTCAAACGTGTTAGCTGGGGCTGGGGAAAAAGTGTAACACCAATCAGGTCCCGAGGACTGGAGTTGCCCATCCCTAATATAGATGCTCTGTTTGCACGCATCGAGGGATGTGGTGAGTGACAGTGGAGACAAGGGAGCACACAGAAACAGCTTTGTCCTTTTAGAAAGTCGTCATAATCCTTAAATAAATATGATATGTATTCAAGAAATGCAGAGCCACTTCCAAAAACATATTGACAGAGTCTAGTATCTAGTAATCTAATCAATTAGTTTTCAACCCCTTTGTTATGGCAAGCCTAAATAAGCTCAGGAGTAAAAATGTGCTTAACAAGTCACATAATCAGTTAGATGGACTAACTATGTGTGCAATAATAGTGATTTTTGAACGACTACATAATCTCTGTACCCCACACATGCAATTATCTATCAGGTCCCTCAGTCGAGCAGTGAATTTCAAACATAGATTCAACCATGAAGACCAGGGAGGTTTTCCAATGCCTCACAAAGAAGGGCACCTTTTGGTAGATGGGTACAAAAAAAGCAGACATTGAATATTCCTTTGAGCATGGTGAAGGTATTAATTACGCTTTGGATGGTGTATCAATACACCCAGTCACCACAAAAATACAGGTGTCCATCCTAACTCAGCTGCCAGAGAGGAAGGAAAACGGTCAGGGATTTCACCATGAGGCCAAAGCTGCTTTGATACGAGAAAACTGAGGATGAATCATCAACATTGTAGTTACTCCACAATACTAACCTAATTGACAGAGTATGCACTCACTAACTGTAAGTCGCTCTGGATAAGAGCGTCTGCTAAATGACTAAAATGTAAATGTAAAAGAAGGAAACCTGTACATGCATTGTGTTTGCAATCAGGCACTAAAGTAAAACTGCAAATAATGTGGCAAAGAAATGAACTTTATGCCCTGAATACAAAGCGTAATGTTTGGGGAAAATCCAACACAACACATCACTGAGTACCACTCTTCATATTTCCAAGCATGGTGGTGGCTGCATCATGTTATGGGTATGCATGTCATTGGCAAGGACTAGATACTTTTTTAGGATAAAAAGAAACAGCATAGAGCTAAGTACAGGCAGATTCCTAGAGGAAAATCTGGTTCAGTCTGCTTTCCAACAGACACTGGGAGACAAATTCCCTCTTCAGCAGGACAATAACCTAAAACACAAGGCCAAATATTCACTGGAGTTGCTTACCAAGACGACATTGAATGTTTCTGAGTGGCTTAGTTACAGTTTTGACTTAATTCGGCTTGAAAACCTATGGCAAAAAAAAATGGCTGTCTATATAATGTATATTGCATATATTTTACAATCCAGTTGTGCAAAGCTCTTGGAGATTTACCCAGAAAGACACAGCTT
This sequence comes from Coregonus clupeaformis, assembly GCF_020615455.1. NCBI lineage: Eukaryota > Metazoa > Chordata > Actinopteri > Salmoniformes > Salmonidae > Coregonus > Coregonus clupeaformis. The sequence goes on from NC_059195.1 coordinate 1,440,905, forward strand.
TAATCGACTCAGGGGTGGGAATACTTATGTAAATAAGATATTTCTGTATGTAATTTCCAATACATTTGCAAAAATTTCAAAAGCGTGTTTTCACTTTGTCATTATGGGGTATTGTGTGTAGCTGCGTGAGAGAAAATATTATAATTGAATCCATTTTGAATTCAGGCTGTAAGAAAACAACATGTGGAATAAGTTAAGGGGTATGAATACTTTCTGAATGCACTGTATATCTGCAAGAAAATGATAAATAAGTGACTGTTTGAAAGGGGGTCATATAAACATTGCCTTATTTATATTTTTACATATAACATAAAGTTAATTCTGTCTGAAATAGTCATGCTATAATGGGCGTCGTTTCTCAGACCAAATTTCCATTCTGGCTCAAACAAAGCAATCTGATCATGCTCCAGTCAAAAACAGCTATAGGGAATGCCTATACATTGTCCAATCTCCTTCCACACATTGATTTCATCTTTATTCAGAAAGAAACAAACTTGAAATTAAGTGTTGTTTCAGTGTCTTGTTGCAGGTTGTGCAATGTTCAAAAGTGTGTGAGAGAAAAAGCATTAACTTGTGTGTGTGGTGTCAAGTGTGGATGGTCCTATGTATGCAAATAGCCGAGATTGGATATTTCAGCACCATGGACAGCAGCGACATTGGGATAGCGAGATCTGTAATTCAGCAACACATGACACTGGATAGTGGCTGTCTCAGGTGAAGTTGGCATTGGGAAAATCCCATCTAATGGGAAACGAGGCATAGGAGGCAAAAAGACTGAAGGAGAAGACTCCCACAGGAACTCTTGGCTTAACTGTTCTGCCACATTCATTTCAAATGTTACATTTTTCGATTTGTAAATAAAAGGGAACACATCTGCAAATAATGTAAACTGACTTTTCTAACTACACTGTACAGCTTTAGTGTGTCTGTGCGTCATAGGTACAACTGCAAGCAATTCGCTTCTCAAATCCTTCTCAAATGTCTGTTTAATGTGAGAAATAAAATGAAAAACAACTGTTAGACTATTACAATGCGTACTGTCATGAATTATTACTATTCCCAACAAGACAACGAAGTGATGGTCTTTACCCGCCATGGAGACTTATAAAGGCTACTTCCCCCCCACCAAAAGTTCCCACGCTGAGCGATATTGTTTCTACATCATTATGCATATAATTCAAGTCATACCTTTATTGTCATTCATGCTCATATTTTTAACCGAGTAGCTTTGCAAAAGTGTAACCTGCGTCAATTCAGAGCTAGGAAATATTGAAATAACGTGCTTAAGAGGACCACACCCGTCGCTATGGGCGGGCCATAGGGGGCCGGGCCCGCCCCCAAAAGTGCTTGGCACCCCCACTTGAGGCACAGATCTCTTAAAAAGTGAGGTGGAACTTTCTGAGGTGGAAGTTGGGAGAGTTATATTTCAGTGAAACGTAAGTGAAGGAGGCCCCGCTCTCTCGCTTTCCCAGATGTTTAGTTCATTTCATTCCGATCTCCTTTGCATTATTGTAGCCATTTTCTGTAGCCTGTCAACTATGCGTCTGTCTATCCCTGTTCTCTCCTCTCTGCACAGGCTATACAAATGCCTCACACCGCGTGGCTGCTGCCACTCTAACCTGGTGGTCCCTGCGCGCACGACCCACGTGGAGTTCCAGGTCTCCGGCAGCATCTGGAACTGCCGTTCTGCGGCCAACAAGGCAGAGTTCATCTCAGCCTATGCTACCCTCCAGTCCCTCGACTTCTTGGCGCTGACGGAAACATGGATTACCACTGAAAACACTGCTACTCCTACTGCTCTCTCCTCGTCTGACCATGTGTTCTTGCATACCCCGAGAGCATCTGGTCAGCGGGGTGGTGGCACAGGAATCCTCATCTCTGCCAAGTGGACATTCTCTCTTTTCCCCTGACCCATCTGTCTATCTCCTCATTTGAATTCCATGCTGTCACAGTCACTAGCCCATTCAAGCTTAACATCCTTATCATTTATCGCCTTCCAGGTTCCCTTGGAGAGTTCATCAATGAGCTTGACGCCTTGATAAGTTCCTTTCCTGAGGATGGCTCACCCCTCACAGTTCTGGGTGACTTTAACCTCCCTACGTCAACCTTTGACGCATTTCTCTCTGCCTCCTTCTTTCCACTCCTCTCCTCTTTTGACCTCACCCTCTCACCGTCCCCCCCTACTCACAAGGCAGGCAATACGCTTGACCTCATCTTTACTAGATGCTGTTCTTCTACTAATCTCACTGCAACTCCCCTCCATGTCTCCGACCACAACTTTGTATCCTTTTCTCTCTCGCTCTCCTCCAACACTACTCACTCTGCCCCTACTCAGATGGTAATGCGCCGTCGCAACCTTCACTCTCTCTCTCCCGCTACTCTCTCCTCCTCCATCCTATCATCTCTTCCCTCTGCTCAATCCTTCTCCCTCCAATCTCCTGATTCTGCCTCCTCAACCCTCCTCTCCTCCCTTTCTGCATCCTTTGACTCTCTATGTCCCCTATCCTCCCGGCCGGCTCGGTCCTCCCCTCCTGCTCCGTGGCATGACGACTTATTGCGAGCTCACAGAACAGGGCTACGGGCAGCCGAGCGGAAATCGAGGAAAACTAGACACCCTGCGGGTTTGGCATCTTTTCACTCCCTCCTCTCTACATTTTCTTCATCTGTTTCTGCTGCTAAAGCCACTTTCTACCACTCTAAATTCCAAGCATCTGCCTCTAACCCTAGGAAGCTCTTTACCACCTTCACCTCCCTGCTGAATCCTGAAACCATCAGATCCTCCTCTCCACCCTCTCCGAGTTGGAAATCTCCGGCGCGGCTCACTCTTGGATTGCGTCCTACCTGACAGGTTGCTCCTACCAAGTGGCGTGGCGAGAATCTGTCTCCGCACCACGTGCTCTCACCACTGGTGTCCCCCAGGGCTCAGTTCTAGGCCCTCTTCTATTCTCGCTATACACCAAGTCACTTGGCTCTGTCATATCCTCACATGGCCTCTCCTATCATTGCTACGCAGACGACACAAAACTAATCTTCTCCTTTCCCCCCTCTGATAACCAGGTT